>NW_027397070.1:37164992-37266346 GCF_003265705.2 Callorhinus ursinus
AAAGAGAAAGAAAGAAAGAAAGAAAGAAAGAAAGAAAGAAAGAAAGAAAGAAAGAAAGAAAGAAAGAGAAAGAAAAAGAAAATATCATTTCTAGTGTTCTGGCATTCCATTCCTACGTATTTACCCCAGAGAAACATTTTTTTTTTAAGATTTTATTTTTAAGTAATCTCTACACCCAACATGGGGCTTGAACTCACAACCCCAAGATCAAGGGTCACATGCTCTACCAACTGAACCAGCCAGGTGCCCCTGAGAACCATTTTTATATATACTAGTAGGCATGTGCAGGAGTTTCTTAGTTGCACTGTTCATGATAGCAAAAAACTGGAAACATCATTAAAGGATAAAACTGTGGTGTATTCAAATAATGAAATACTATACAGCAGAGTGAAAAGGGTGAACTACAGTTACAGGCATGAATATGGATGAGAATCTCAAAAATGCTGAGTGGGGAAAAAAGCTATCGCAGAAAAATACTTAGAATATGATTCCATTATATAAGATCAAGGACAGTAAAAACTTTAAAAATATAGGAATATATACATAGGTAGCAAATACGTATTTAGAAAGTGAAAAATCTGGCGTTTATTATTCTTTAAACTATATATGTTTATTGTATTTTACCCTTTCATTTCTGATATATTTCACAGTAATAAAGTAAAATAGAAAGTATTCATTTAATTCTATATTCTGTGAGAGTAAGGATTACCCCTTCTTTCTGGTCTCCATTTCACATCAGTAGAGACTAGTCTTCCTGTTACGGCTTACATAACAACCAGATCCCTGCAGCAAGGCTTCCTATTCACTAGAGTATGAAGTGTGATAGCTTGGATAATAGATGATTCAAGGTTCTCCCAGGTGTGATCCTGGCTGACCTTTCCCATCTTGTTTTCTACCACAGCATTTACTGCAGCCACATGGATCCGATACCAAAACATACTATGAGTTTTCTCACTTCTTGGTCTTTGCTTCTGACATTCTTGCTACATGTTAGTTTTAAGTCTAAAAACTGTACTTTTTATAACCATGAACCTACCTACCAGCATATTTTTTTGCATTTTAAAAATAAGCTATTTTTAATATTTTGTAAAGAGCAAGATCATCATGCCTAAAGCAACAGACCAGTTTTCACTGAGAAATGCAGACACCATTGTGTTTGCTTGTGATTATCTGTGATTATCCTTCTGATGGAAAAATCTCTTGTTTGAGCTGAACACATCTTGTTTTTGCAATATGATTATATAATTAGAGATTCTGACCCCTCAAAGACTCTCACAACTACAATGAAATTATTAATGTTTGTATTTGTACGATACGCTGTTAAGTAACATAGCAATTCCAGTTGATTATCAAGTATCACTAGCAAACGTCTCCCTCATTTTACAGTTTAGGAAACTGAGGGAAAGAGAGAAGGCTTTAATCAATAAAATAGCATGATTTGGTAGGTGGGTTTAAGTTATTGCATTAGTAGTAGAAATAAAAATAGATACAATAATAATGTCCTGAACATGAAAGACTATTAAGTCCTGAATTTTCCCTGTTACCTGAACAACTTAACTTATGGAAAAGTTTTACAAAATAAAATGAATTTTTTTTCAACAAATATTGGCTGACCACCTGCCAAAATGCAAGGCAACATGTTAGGTACTGACAGAATCACAAAGATTAATATGACATGTCCAGTGTCTCCAAAAAACTTACAAAGTAGGAGGGGGAATCTCTACCAGTATTTGTGATCGGATGCCAGTTTTTGTGTATGGGCTAACGATTAGACCTTGTGCTCTCAGCACACTAAAAAGAACACCTAGTACTTTTCCTTAATCATTAAAAGCCTTCAGAATGTATTCAGTAAATCAGTAAGCATACCAAGGAGTAGAGAACATTCTGACCTATATCAGTGTATTGTTTTTCATTCAAATAGCATCTTAGTTCACTGGAGGCTTTACATGAATGTTTATTACAATATTTATTTCTCTTGATTAAGATGATAGCACATGATTAATGAGTTTCATATAACAATTAAAATAAAAATTTTCCACCTTTCTGATAAACAGGAATGTCCAGATGTTAACAACTCTGAAACTTACAACAAATCAGAAAAATGATTGCATAAACCCTTAGGCAATGACAGTCTTTTGTAAATGTGTCTGATTGTAGGAGGTTAGCACGGTTACAGCTCTAAACTATTATGAAGGTCTTAGTTCAACCTACAGCTGTACACATGCCTTTAAACTTAAGTATAAGTAACATTTTATTTACTTATTTATTTATTTATTTATTTGACACAGAGAGAGACAGCAAGAGAGGGAACACAAGCAGGGGGAGTGGGAAAGGGAGAAGCAGGCTCCCCGCCGAGCAGGGAGCCCGATGCGGGGCTCAATCCCAGGACCATGGGATCATGACCTGAGCCAAAGGCAGAGGCTTAACGACTGAGCCACCCAGGTACCGCAAGTATAAGTAACATTTGCTGTGAACAGTACACATTTCTTAGAATTTCTCAAAATCTTTTCTTTGTCTTTTAGTTTGATGACTATTATGAAAATGTCATACAGTACAGACTAGCAATATTGATGGCAAAATAATTAGTAATAAAGAGAGTTTTGCATTATGGATCCTTGGATGAGCTCAAATAGAAAGGAATCAGAGGAGTATTTTGTTGATAAATGATTCTACCTCCTATTAAGTAGGCAGCACTTTGAAGGAGATCACCTAGGAATAGGAATTTCAATGTAAAAGATTATTTTTACACACATATACCAATATTCTATAGTTGAAGAAACTAAAATATATTTGGTTATTGAATTTTAGACACTATTAGAGATTATCTAATACTTTTTTCAACGGTAGCACCCTTTAAACAAAATCATATACAATAGCCCAACATATAAAACTAATAAAATTGAGCTTTTCTAGAAGGGAGTGGAAAATTCTTCTTTATCTAACAAATGGAGAAAATAAGTAAGATACATCATGAGGCTTTTGAAGGAAAGGATGACTCACAGCTGAAAGAATTTGCACTTGACTGCTTTGACAGAGTACTTTGTCAGAACAGAGGACAGTCTTGCAATTCAGAATAAGAATCATGAGAAACTATATTTCCTATTACATTCCCAGAAAGTAAATTATTACTAACAGAGACATGTCTGGTTAATATCTTCAACCTACAGTAGTCACAACGTCAAATTTGAAAGACTCAAAGAAAATAATTATAATTTTTTAAAAAGATCTTATTTATTTATTTGAGAGAGCAAAAGCAAGAGAGATCACAGAAGGAGATGGAGAAGACGACTCACTGCTAAGCAGAGAGCCCGATGCGGGGCTCGATCCCAGGACCCTGAGATCATGACCTGAGCCAAAGGCAGACACTTAACCGAGTGAGCCACCCAGCCACCCCTAAAAGTAATTATAATTTTTAATTAATCATATTACTGTTTTAGTAATGGCAGAGTAGTTCACATTGGACCAATGCTCCCACAGATTACAATTTTCAACCTTAGATAAAGTATATTAATACTTACTTGAAGGCACTGGAGAGTGAGTAACCAAAGCTGCCAGAAACTAGAGAGAAGTTGACCCTTGAAAGAAGGGAAAGTCACTGGAATATATCTGCAATTTTTATGGCTTTTCTCCTAAGAGTGCTCCCCAGTCCATGCAGAGTGGAACAACTAGAATTCAAGCAAAAAGCTAGTCTTTGACAATGTCAAAATGACTGGAAAGTGAAGGGGAAAACCCTGGAAAGGAGATAACCGCATAGGAAGAGTAGTGAATTCTGCATATAGATTCAGCCCAAATCTTTGACTTCTGTTCTGCACATTCATGAGGGAGACTGTAAGCAGCATGGCTAAAAGAAACAGGCTAAAAGGAGATCGAAGCAGAGATTACTGTTGCTGCTGACCATAGAGGAGACAGAGCTCAGAATTTGAGTCCAGTTAATTTATCCAATACTCAACAGTTTCCAGAGTATCATGTAGCCTCCATATTTGGCAAAAATATTTTTCAAAATTTGAAGGCATAATAAAGACATTTTCAGACAGAGGCTGAGAGAATACATCACCAGCACACTTGAAGGAATATAAGATAGTGTGGATCTTCACAAAAGGATGAAGAGTGCCAGAAAAGGTAAATTTGTAGGTATATATAAAAGACTTTTTCTCATTTTATTTTTTAAAGATTTTTTTAAAGATTTTATTTATTTATTTGACAGAGAGAGAGAGAGCAGGCAGAGCAGCAGGCAGAGGGAGAGGGAGAAACAGATTCCCTGCTGAAGAGAGAGCCCAATGTCGGGCTTGATCCCAGGACCCTGGGATCATGACCTGAGCGGAAGGCAGACATTTAACTGACTGAGCCACGCAGGCGCCCCTCATTTTATTTAACTTTTAAAACCAATTTATTATTTAAATAAAAGACAAAAATAAAAATGTAGAGTTTATAATATATGTAGAAGTAAAAAGTAAAACAATAATGTATAAAGACAGGAAAGGAGAAGTGGAAGTGTACCTTTGTAAGGTTATTACATTATATGTGAAGGGGTATAATATTATTTGAAGGTAGATTGGGATAAATTAAAAATGCCAAACTCAGAGCATCCACTAAAAATAGAACAGGTGTAGCTAATAATCCAATAGAAAAAATAAAATGGAATGTTATAAGTAACCCGAAAGAAGATAGGAACAGAAGAAATAAAAGAACAAAGAAGAGATTAGACAAATAGAAAAGAAATAATCAAAATGATAGACTTAAGCCCAACCATATCAGTTATTCCATTAAATATAAGTGGACTAAACATGCCAATTAAAAGGCAAAGATTGTTTAGACCCACTGCATGCTATCTATTAGAAACTCGCTTAAAATGAAATGCAGGGGCACCTGGGTGGCTCAGTCAGTTAAGCGTCTGCCTTTGGCTCAGGTATTGATCCCAGGGTCCTGGGATCGAGCCCTGCGTCGGGCTCTCTGCTCAGCGGGAAGCCTGCTTCTCCCTCTCCCACTCCCCCTGCTTGTGTTCCCTCTCTCGCTGTGTCTCTCTCTCTGTCAAATAAATAAATAAAATCTTAAAAATAAAAAAAAAATGAAATGCAGAGGCTAATTTTTTTTTTTTTAAGTAGGCTCCATGCCCAGAGTGGAGCTCAGCACATGGCTTGAACTCATGACCCTGAGATCAAGACCTCAGCTGAGATCAATAGTTGGATGCTTAACTGATTGAGCAACCCAAGTGCCCCTAGGTTAAATTTTTTTTTAATTTTTTTTTAAATTTTTTAAAGATTTTATTTATTCATTTGCGAGAGAGACAGAGAGAACAAGCAGGGTGAGAGGCAGAGGGAGAGGGAGAAGCAGACTCCCTGCTGAGCAAGGAGCCCGATGTGGGACTCGATCCCAGGACCCTGGGATCATGACCTGAGCCGAAGGCAGACGCTTAACCATCTGAGCCACCCAGGCGCCCCGGTTAAATTTTTTTTAATGGAAAAAATTAACACCATGAAAATGTGAATTGTTAAAAAGCTGGATTAACCATTAATATAAAGTAGACTTCAAGATGAGGAATATTACCAGAGACATTTCATAATGATAGATGAGTCAATTCCTCAAAAAAACATAAATAATACTAAATGTGTATACACCTGATAACAAAGCTTTAACATACTTGAAGGAGGGGCACCTGAGTGGTTCAGCCATTTAAGCATCTGGCTCTTGATTTTGGCTGAGGTCATGATCTCAGGGTTGTGAGACTGAGCCCTGTATGGGGCTCTGTGGCTGGGCATGGGACCTGCTTAAGATTCTCTCTCTCTGGCCCTTTGTCTCTCCCCCACATCTCTCCCTCTCTAGGAAAAAAAAAAACAAACTTGAAGGAAAAGCTGGGAAAAAAAAGGAAAAGCTGACATCACAGAAAATAGAAACAGATAAATGTACAATTACAGTTTGCAATTAAGCATGTCTTTCTCAATAATTTATAGGACAAGTGGAGAGAACATTGGTAATATAAATGACTTGAACAACATTATCAATCAACCAAATTGCAGTAATTGACATTTATAGAACACAACACTCAAAAATGGTGGCATACACGTATTTTCAAGTTAAACCATGTACTGGGCCAAAAAACAAGTTTCAATAAATTTTGAAGTGCTGAAATGATATTGAGCATAGGCTGGTTACCCATAACAGAATTAGATTAGAAATCATTATAAAACTATCTGGAAAATTCTTAAATATTTGGAAGTTAAACAACAAACTTATAAGTAACTCTTGGGTCCAAGAAGACATAAGGGAAATTGGAAAGTAGTTTGAACTAAATGATATTGAAAGCATAACACATGAAAAATTGTAGGGAGAGCTAAAGCAGTGTTTAGAGAGAATTTTAGAGCTTTAAATATTCATATTAGAAAAGAAGAATGTTCTAAAACAATGACCCAAATGGTGCCTCCGTGGCTCAATTGGTTAAGCATCTGCCTTTGGCTCAGGTCATGATCCCAGGGTCCTGGGATCCAGCCCCGCTTTGGGCTCCCTGCAACATGGAGAGCCTGCTTCTCCCTCTACCTCTGTGTCTCTCTCTCTGTCTCTCATGAATAAATAAATAAAATCTTATAAGTAAGTAAGTAAATAAATAAAATAAAATAACGACCCAATATTGAATCAAGAAAAGCTGAAGGAAAGCAAGAGTAAAGTTAATAAAAATTAAGTAGAAGAAAGGAAATAATAAAGAGAAGAGCAGATATAAGTGAAAAAAAAAAGACCAATAACAAAAAATATAACAATGTCAGGGCACCTGGGTTGCTCAGTCGTTAAGCGTCTGCCTTTGGCTCAGGTCATAATCCCAGGCTCCTGGGATTGAGCCCCACATCGGGCTCACTGCTCCGCGGGAAGCCTGCTTCTCCCTCTCCCACTCCCCCTGCTTGTGTTCTCTCTGTCAAATAAATAAATAAAATCTTAAATAAATCTTAATAAAATTGTTATATATATATATATATATATGTCAAAAGTTGGTTATTTGAAAAGATCAGCAGGGTTGCCTGGCTGGCTCAGTTAGAGGAGCATGTGACTATTGATGTCTGGGTCATGAGTTCGAGCCCCATGTTGTGTGTAGAGATTGCTTAAATACATAACACTTAGAAAAGACAAACAAAACCAATAGCACCTAGGTAGATGGATCAAGAAATAAGAGAGAGAACACAGGTTTAACAATATCAAGAATGACAGGGGAGTTATCAGTATAGATGCTATAGACATTGATAGGATAACAAAGGGATATTATAAACAACTTTTATCATTTTTAAAATTTGATAATTTAGAGGAAATTCCCTGTAAATACAACACAACTTACCAAAACTAGTCCAATATGAAAGGAAACAGAGTGGTCCTGTATCTGTTAAAGAAATTTAATTTGTTATTTAAAATTATCAAAGAAAACTGCAGACACAATGGTCTCATTGATGAAATCTACCAACATACATTAAGGAAGAAATAACCCAATCTTAGATGAATTCTTACAAAAAATCAGATAAGAGGGAATACTTCCCAACTCTTTTTTAAGAGCCAGCAGTACCCTAGTACCAAACCTGCAAAAGACAGCACCAAAAATAAAAAGGAAGGGGCACCTGGGTGGCTCAGTCAGTTGAGTGCCCGACTCTTGGTTTCGGTTGGGATTGTGATCTCAGGGTTATGGAATTGAGCCCCCCTGTGTGGGGCTCAATACTCAGCGGGGAGTCTACTTGAGATTCTCTCTCTCCTTCTTCCTCTGCCCCTCCCCCCATTCCCTCTCTCTAAAAAATAAATAAATCTTTAAAAAAATAAAAAGGAAAAAGAACAAAGAAGGAAAGGAGGGAAGAATGTAAGGAAGGAAGAAAGGAAAAATTACCCACCAATATTTTTTATAAACATACAAGGAAAAAAAACCTTTATAAAATGTTAGCAAATCAAATTCAGCAGTATATAGAAAGGACAATACAATGTGATCAAATAGTCCTTATCTCAAGGATGTAAGGTTGGATTGACATTTAAAAGTTCCTCAGTGTAATTCACCATTCTAACAGAATAAAGAATAAAAACCACATGATCATTCTAACAGAAGCAGAAAGCATTTGTCTCCACTTGCCTGTAATCTCAAAAATATTACACTGAGTGAAAGAAGCCAGACCCAAAATAGTACATAATGTATGATTCATTTACACGTGGTTCTAGAACAGGCAAAACTAATCTATGGTAAAAAAATAAGTACAGAAGTTGCTCTTGGTTGGTATTGGGATAGGGATTCACTGGAAAGAACCTGAGAGAAATTTTTAGGATGATGGAAATACTCTAAGGGGTGGGTTAAATTGGTTTATAGAGTTGTCAAATAATACTCAAGATTCATGTATTTCACTGTATGCAAATTTTACCTAAAAAACAAAAAAATAATTAGGTAAAAAATCATCTTTGCTTGCTAGGTTTGCTTTTCAGAGTAGTGTGGGTTAACAATCCTAAAAGTGCATCTTTATGCAAATAAATATTTTGAGAATAATGGAACCAGTTTTCTCACTGTTGAAGAAGGAAATTACAAATACGGCAAAGGGGAGGGAGCATATATATGTACATAAACATAAATATATATACATATTTTTTCTAGCTTTGTCTGTTGAAAGGGCCTAGAAACAATGACACATCAATAGCAGTAAGCAAATCTAGCACCCAGAATTGGTTCCTTTATTTTTCTCTTAAAATAGGGAAAGAGCAAAATGAGCATAGCAGTATCTTGTGCCAGAGATTAGAGAAGTGCTCAGAGATTGATTAGAATGTGTCAAAGGCACAAAGGATCTAACCTGAAGTTTTTCTCACTACCTAAATTTAGCTTTTTACATTTACAATTTGAGCATGCAAGTAGATGATAGAAATGGAGTATAATCTATTGAATAAAATAAGCTTCCAAGAGTCCATGCTGATATGAAGGAATTAACTAATTAATTAATTAAGAAAAAGGGAAGCTTTCATTTACAATAGAATGGTAACTAAAAGTGTAGAAGAAATGTTAAGTGGGACATCAGTAGTGGACATTTGAACCGGTAGTTGAAAATAAGACGGTATGTTCACATAGTATCCAAGTACTTTCCCAAAAATTACTTAATATTTGCATAGAGAAAAATATTAACTTCACAATGAGGTAATGTCTTGGCCACTACTTTCACTTAGTGAGTAAAGTTAGCATTAGCAATATTGGGACAGTCTGACATCATGTGTTAATTGATATGATGCTCTCCGAAGGATATAACATCACTTCTGTGTCATTCTTGCCAAAAATGCATAACCTGAATTTCATTATGATGAAACAGCAGACATTCAGGTTGAATGACATTCTACAAAATATCTGGTCTATATTCTCAACACTGAGGAACTGTTCTAGATTAAAAGAGACCAATGAATCATCACAACTAAATACAGCATGGTATCCTGGGTTAGACTGTGGACAAGGAAAAAGAAATAGCCATGAAGAACATTAATTTGGACAATATGGACCTCAGATTAGATAATAGTATAATATCAATGTTAAACTTTTTTTTTTTTAAGATTTAGTTTATTTAATTGAGAGAGAGAGGGAGAGCAGGAGAAGGGGCAGAGAGAGAGGGAGAGAGAGAGTGTCAGCCAGACTCTACACTCAGTGCAGAACTAGCCCAGGGCTTGATTCCACAACCACAACCCTGAGATCATGACCTGAGCTGAAATTAAGAGTCGGAGGCCCAAATGACCCAGGGCCCCCATGTTAAACTTTCTGATGTAGGTCATGTACTGGTTATGTAAGAGAATGTCCTTGTTCTTAGAAAATACACACAAAAGGGGCCCCTGGGTGGCTCAGTCCGTTGAGTGGCAGACTCAGTTTGGGCTCAGGTCCTGATCTCAGGGTCCTGGGATCGAGCCCTGCATTGGGCTCTGGGCTTGCTGGGGAGTCTGTTTGAGGATTTTGTCTCCCTCTCCCATTGCCCCTCCCCCACTCATGCTCATTCTCTGTAAGTTAAATAAATAAACCTTTCAAAAAGAAAATACACACAAAAGTGTTTAGGGGTAAAGGGCACAGTTGACTTCTAATCTGGTAACAACTTAATTTTAAATGGTTCAGAAAGAAAATGTATACATATATATGCATGCATGTATATGTAGAAACAATGAATTAAATATGTGTCAGAGAGAGAATGATAAGTGGTGCAAAATTTAAACAGTTTGTGAGTCCGCTGGGAATATGGGAGTTCCTTATGCTATTCTTGCAAGTGTTTTGTAAATTTGTAATTATATCAAAATTTAAAGTTATTCATACTACCAGCATGCATATGTATAAGTGTATCAGCATGCATGTGCATGTGTACGTGTATCTGCTAAATTCAGTGGCAGGTTGCTATTCTTTAAGTGTAAGAAAAACAGGAGCTCTTAGTGTTAAGTCTGAAATGGTGATGCGTATTCTTTTTTATTTTTAAGATTTTATTTTATTTATTTATTTGACAAAGAGACAGTGAGAGAGGGAACACAAGCAGGGGGAGTGGGAGAGGGAGAAGCAGGTTCCCCGCTGAGCAGGGAGCCCAGTGTGGGGCTCGATCCCAGGACCCTGGGATCAGGACCTGAGCCAAAGGCAGACGCTTAACGACTGAGCCACCCAGGCGCCCCTAGTGATGTGTATTCTTAAGGAACACAAACCCTCTATGTTGATAGTCCCACCATTCTCTCTTCTTTGAATGTTTTTGTTATTGTTTTGGAAATACTGAGAAGTTGGGAAAAGATACCCCACTTTATTTTTTTTATTTTTTTAAAGATTTTATTTATTTATTTGAGAGAGAGAGAGAGAATGAGAGATAGAGAGCATGAGAGGGAAGAGGGTCAGAGGGGGAAGCAGACTCTCTGCTGAGCAGGGAGCCTGATGCGGGACTCGATCCCGGGACTCCAGGATCTTGACCTGAGCCGAAGGCAGTCATTTAACCAACTGAGCCCACCCAGTCACCCCTATTTTATTTTTTTTTAAAGATTATTTATTTACTTGAGAGAGAGAGAATGAGAGAGAGAGAGAGCGCGCATGAGAGGGGGGGAGGGTCAGAGGGAGAAGCAGATTCCCTGCTGAGCAGGGAGCCCGATGCGGGACTCGATCCCGGGACTCCAGGATCATGACCTGAGCTGAAGGCAGTCGCTTAACCAACTGAGCCACCCAGGCGCTCTTAGTTTCTATTTACTATCACTAATTCAGCCCCAAACTCTTTGACAATGGTCTGAATCTCAAGAGGTTCCAATGCATCAAATATTTGGCTTTATCTTCCAAAAAAGTCTGGCATGGCACCTGTGATCTACTCCAATCTGAACTGGTTTGCTGTTAGGTCTGGGGACAACTGTCATCCTGGAGTCTCTGTTCACTATCATCCTGGTGACTCCTTTCACCGCTTGCCTATTGTAGACCTGTTTCCTGTGCTGTAAGTCATTTTCATTTTTGGTTATACTTTTGTTTTAGAGAAGCACATTCTCTAGTAACTTCCTATGAGAAGATGCAAAGGAGTTTTGTTTCACTTTGTTTTTTTAAGTCTTTGCCTGTGTGAAAATATCCTTAGTCCCCCAATGTCCTTGATTTGTCAGGAGTAGGACCCTCACCAAAGACAGTAAGATTGACAGAGAAAGACATGTATCATATGACCTCACTGATAAGAGGAATTATTAATCTCAGGAAACAAACTGAGGGTTGCTGGAGTGGTGGGAGGTGGGAGGGATGGGGTGGCTGGGTGATAGACATTGGGGAGGGTATGTGCTATGGTGAGCGCTGTGAACTGTGTAAGACTGATGAATCACGGATCTGTACCTCTGAAACAAATAATACAATATATCTTAAGAAAAAAAAAAAAGAAAAATATAGCAGGAGGGGAAGAATGAAGGGGGGGAAATTGGAGGGGGAGACGAACCATGAGAGACAATGGACGCTGAAAAACAAACAGGGTTCTAGAGGGGAGAGGGGTGGGGGGATGGGTTAGCCTGGTGATGGGTATTAAAGAGGGCACATTCTGCGTGGAGCACTGGGTGTTGTACACAAACAATGAATCATGGAACACTACATCAAAAACTAACGATGTAATGTATGGTAATTAACATAACATTAAAAATTTTTAAAAAAAGACAGTAAGATTGAGCATGGATAAGTGAACATAGAGGTGAAAACCCTTTGAGAGAATCAACATCTGGAGGGTCAGAAATGGATTCCAGAGGACTGCCCAAGTACACTTATCTGAACTGAGGTGTTGAAACAAGAAGAAACTGAGGTGGCTTTACTTGGCAGTTTTGCATTTCTACCCGACTTCCATCCTCTATCTGCAGAATGAGAGATCAAGTAGAAGTTACAGAAAACAAGCATGCTGTATTTTTGTATATTTGAGTTTGTGATGTGTTCCAAGTTGACCCCTCTGTACATTTCTGATTTCTTTCACCCTTTTCTCCCCCACAATGAGTGTCTTTTGCTTTTATCATCAGAAAAACCAGTATGGGTGTTCTATTTCATGGCGAATTTTTGTGGAAAACTAAAGGAGATGTTGCAGAGGAAGTGTTCCAGGGTATACAGTAAAGTTTCTAATCAACGGGTGATGGGAGAGAGTGGTATCAGAGGTGTTTTGATAAATGGAAGGTCAGTAGGGGGATCCTGCATTCTATTGAACATGATTTAACACTTTGTAGAGGGGTCTTGCCTTGTGCAGAAAGAATTGCCACAATATTACAAAGAGTAACACAGGGATATAATGACTTTATTTTGCCACTCATTTTCCTCTCCATGGAAACTTCATTCTCATTGTGCCCTCTTCAGACTCTCCTGCCTAGAGATAGGTTACAGAGCAGGAACTATTTCATAGCCATCCCTAATTCTGACGTCTCAGGGTTGTAGCTACTGAGAAGATATATACCTAACTTTGGTGAGCTTTGTTCTCCTTAACACTTCTTCTTCTTTTTTTTTTCTTCCTGGATCCTGTACTTGCTAATAAAAAGCCTACTGATGAGAAGTCCACGTCAGTCTGATTTTTATTATTTTTTCAGTAATCTGTTTCCATACTCCTGCCCTCCCTACCTCTCATCCTCAAGAGTTTTTAAGATTTTCTCATTATCTTTGATTTCTACAGTTTAACTTCTGTGTGACTTAGTGTTGGTCTGCATGTATTTATCCTAATTAAGATTCGTTGGAATTTTCCAGTCTTAGGATTCATGTCTAAGAAATTTCACCACATCATCTTTCTGAATATTGCTTCTCTCCTATTCTCCACTTTCTCCTCCTGAAGTTTTTACTAGACACATATTGGAGCTTCTCATTCTATTTTTCATATTTCTCAAGTTCTCTTTTGTAGATTTTTTTCCTGTGTACCACCTTCTGGATTTTTTTTTTCATATCTCTTGTTTCTTCTCTATTCTTTTTCATAATGTATTTTGCCCCCTTAGACTTTTAATTATTTCCTTTGAAAAGATAATAACTAGACTTTCATTTTGCCTGGTCATCTTGGTATCTGGCTGGTGATTCTTTCTCGTAGATATTGTTTTCTTTCTAATTTTTGACAGTGAATTCATCCTCAGAGTTACTTATTGTGTAAATTTTATGTGTTCTGAATTATGAAGCTATCCTTATCAGGTCATTTCTGATTTGGTTCTGCTAGGGCCCTATGGATTTTACTGGTTCTATGTACATTTTTTAATTTGGGGATTTTTAATTTGTCACCTTGAAGACAACATGAATTTGTACCACAACCACTCCCTGCAGAGGCTCTGGGTTCCAATTTCTCTTGGTGGCTCCTTTTCTATGCATGGCCCACCCTGTTATTGTGTGTCCGTGTGTGTGTGTCTACACACACCAATGGGTAGAGTTTTTCTTCTCCCTGTTTGGAAGGCAGAGCAGTTTGTCCCGCTGCCAGCTTTATGCAGTGACATCATTTACAGTCCTCTCTGCATAGTCTGTCTGTGGTGGCAGTCTCAACTCCTGTTTCTTCAAGGGCTTTTAGACTCTAGCCCCTTACACTTATATTCAGCTCTTATCCTTAAGGGCCATTTGGCTTCAACTCTTGATCACTATTCTAACTTGCAGCTTCTCTTCATTTATTTGCATATGGGAATTTCTGGGTGGAATATGTAGAGAGAAGAGCCAGGAAAATTATCTTTAGCTGGTAATTAAGTGGGTTTGAAAATCAAAAAAAAAAATAACCGATCTTGTTTTATTGCACTTCCGGTGTATACTTGTTACACTATTTAAGGTTTAATTTCAGATAGCTAATGGTCTATTAATTTGTAAGATTTATATAGGTTTGCATAGGTTTTGTTGTTGCTGTTGTTGTTAAACTTACTATTTGCTTACTGGTTTCACAGAACCAGGAGCAAACTTCCAGGTTGCAAGGGTGGGTACTCTGGTGAAACATGGCTTAGGGGAAAGGGTAGGGCTGTAATATCATGCAGGTGATTCATATGCTGGCTTTAGCCATTACTGCTCTCTGATGCTGGATAATTTACTTCCTCTCTCAAGTCATCACTTTCTTTGTTAGCAAAGTAGATACAATAATACTCAGCTAATATAAGAGGATTAAAAGTGGTCATAACAGACAATAGTAATTGAGTATTTATGATGTACCGACCACTGTGCTGCAAGCTTTGCTGGATTATCTCTTTTAATGTTTTTGAAACTTTTAGTCCAGTGCCAGACAAATGTTCAATAAATGTAGTTATTAGTCTCATGTAAGTTACCTCCTCCAAGCCAAGCTCTGATCCACATATGACACCCTTCACCCTACATCACCCCTACCGTTAGTCAACAAGCTTCTGCTTGAACACAGAGTAGTCAGAATTCTAGCTTTGGAGTCAGACTCCGTGGATTCAGATTTTCCACTTTCTAGCTGTCTGGCATTGGGCAAATAAATTGAGTTCCTTATCTGTGAAACAAGGATAATAATAGTTTCTTCTAGAATAATTCTAAGGATAAAAGAAGTTAATTCTTGTGAAGCACAGTAGTGCCTGGGACATTGTAAACCCTCAGGAGGTTATTGCCATTATTTTTGTTATTACTAGAAATTTGTTATCTCCCTGAATAGCGTATTTTATTTATGGGGTGTTCTAGTGTTAAAAACTCAATTTGAACTGAAATCAGCCTCTCTGCCATGTCTACCAATTGGTCTTATTTTTTGCCATCTGGAGTAGTACAGAGAAAATCTGATTCTCCTTTCCTAAGATGGTACTTTAAACATCTTTTTTGTTTTTGTTCTCCAGAATAAACACCTTACTCTCTTCAAGTATTTTCCACAGACATGGATTTGAGTCCTCCCACCATTCTACTGACCTTCTGAGAGCACAGCTCAGTTTGAGAATCCTACAGTGGGAACACCACCATCCAGGCATTGTCTGAAGAGTTTGGGGTACTATCATACTTCCTTCTTATGAATATTGCACATTTGGTTAAACTATTATAAATTTAGACTTTCTATTATATATAGTCAAACTCATTCATAACTGGCAAAGTGTTCATATGTGTTAAATTTTAGTTCTCTTATTTTGCCTTATTATTTTAGCCTTCTTAATCTGTTTGGATCCCTAGACTGCCAACCCTGGAGATGTATATTAGCATCCTTTCTAGTTGCATGTCATTTTCAAGTTTGATGGGTAGACTGTCAAAATCATTCTTTCAGAGAGAGAATATCTTGAGGATGCCTGGCTGGCTCAGTCGGTAGATCCTGCAATACTTGATTTCAGGGTCATGAGTTCAAGCCCCACATTGGGCGTGGAGCCTACTTAAACAAACAAACAAAAAACAGAGAATATCTTGGATATTTACCTTCAAGATATATCAGTTCAATTGGCACTTTTGGGTAGTGTTACTATCAATTACTTACTATTTCCTGCCTGTTTAAATTTTATTCAAAATTGCCCCTCAGGTGGGGGTTTTGAGGATCTTCAAATAGTTTCATATGAAATAAGCCTGTTAAAACATAAGTAAATTTATGCCTTATTAATTGAAAATTAAGCACATTATTAATTAAAATTATTAGTATTTTTTGAGAGTGACTGTTCTGGTGACAAGAAAGCTAATGAGCATTGAAAAGAGAAAAAAATTATAATCTACTCTAGAAGCTAGGGTAAGGGTTAGTAACAATACACTGAGAGCCACAAATTTCATTTGAACTTTTAGTTTAAAACTCTGACTTCTCCACTTTTTACTCAAACTATAAACAAGGAAAGCATACTCACCCTAGCTTTTTCTTTTTCTTCATATATAATATGAAGGAGCTAATCAACCAGTAAATGAGATGAAGGCAGGAAGAAGGAAGGAGACAGAGATACCACATTATCTAATTATATGCAAAGTCAGTAGATGACTTCTGAATAATTGAACATTGCCTTGAGTAAATTTACACACAGTGAATCCCCAGCAGTTGGAGTTTATCACTTTGGAACTTTACAAGCTAAAGATAGAATGTATATAGGTTAAAGGGTCTGACTCCTGTAAGGGTCTGACTCTTCATGTAAGGATTCACAGAAACTACATTGGGAAATCAAGAAAAACACACTGGAAGGATCCTGAGAGAGCTCTGATTTGTCCAATGGTTCCTTTCTGAAATTGACCCCCTACATTTCTGTTAGAGTGCTCTAACTGAAATGCACATGTGACCAGGTCTCTGTATACTTTAAGATAAATTGTGCCCCACCAACCCCTTTTCCCATTGATTTAGTATGGTATACAAGGCCTTTCATGATCTGGCCCTTGTTACTTCACTTCTCATTTCCCTATTGCATTTTATGCTACTAAACAGGCTGTTTCTTGATTCATGCCTTTGTGCATGTGTATCCCTTTCCTGGAAGACAGCATTTCTTTTCATTTTTTTACTTTCTATCTCCTTAAAATATATGGGACCTTTGAGATTATCAAAGAGGAGGGAGAAAATGGAAGTATATCAGAGCAAGTTTGCTATATTTACCAGAATTGGTCAATATAAACCTGAAGTAAATTATGATAAAGGTACATACCATAATTCCTAGAGGAACCAGTAAGAAGATAATTCAAAAAATAGCTTAAAAGTGAACAAAGGAATTAAAATGGTATACCAAGGAATGTTTGTTTAATGCATATAAAACAATAAAGTTGGAACAGAGGAACAACAATGCCATGAGACATAAAGAAAACAAATTTTAAAAAGTTAGTTAATTAAAAAAAGAAAACAAATCAAAAAATGGTAGGCATAAATCTAACCACAAAAGTAATTCTTTTAAATCTAAATGGATTAAGCACTCCAATTAAAAGGCAGAGATATAAGTAAATAGGATCCAACTATATTCTGTCTATAAGAGACACACTTTCATAGATACAAATAGGTTGAAAGTAAAATGATACAAAAAGTAACCGTAAGAGAGAGTAGTTATAATATCAGATGAAATAGACTTTAAGACCAAACAAATTGTGGGGTGCCTGGGTGGCTCAGTTGTTAAGTGTCTGCCTTCGGCTCAGGTCATGATCCCAGGGTCCTGGGATCGAGCCCCACTTTGGGCTCCCTGCTCCGTGGGGAAGCCTGCTTCTCCCTCTCCCACTCCCCCTGCTGTGTTCCCTCTCTCACTATGTCTCTCTCTGTCAAATAAATAAATAAAATCTTTAAAAAAAAAAGACCAAATTGTTACTATAGGAGAAAAGGGACATTATAATGATAACATGATCAGTCCATCAGGAAGATAAACAATTAAAAACATATATACATCTAAGAATAGACCTTCAAATATATGAAGCAAAAACTGAGAGAATTGAGGGGAGAAATGTAATTCAACAATAATAACTGGAGATTCTAATGTACTACTCTCAAAAACTAAAATAATAACTATACAGAAAATCAGAAGTTATAGAAGTCTTAAACACTGTTAACCAAATTGACCTATGTGAAACCTAAAGATTTCCACCAAACTGAAGTAAAATATAGTCTTTTTAAGCATATGGGGAGCATTCTTTAAGCTACCATATACAAGGCTATAAAATAAGTCTCAGTATATTTGTAAGGATTGAAATCATACAAAGTATGTTCTCTGAGCCCAACAAAATTAAATTTGAAATCAATAATGGAAGGACATTTGGAAAATCCAACAATATTTGAAAATTAAATGTTTCTAAATAACCCAGAGGTAAAAAAAAAAAATCACGAGAGACATTAGAATATATTTTGAACTGAATTAAAAGGCAAACAACACATCAAAATTTATGAGATGCACCCAAAGCTCAGGAGAATTTAAACACTTCTATGTCTTTATTAGAAAACCAGAACAATATCAAAATCAATAACCCAAATTTCTTCCTTAAAAAATCTAGAAATATAAGAGTTAATCAAACTAAAAAAAAAAAAGAGTAAATCAAACTCAAACCAAGCAGAAGGAAGGAAATAGTAAAGACTAGAGAAGAAATAAATGAGAAAGAAAACGAACAACAACAATAAAGAGACAGTCAATAAAACCAAAATTTGATTCTTTGAGAAAATCAATAAAATTTACAAACTTTTAGCTAGACTGACCAAGAAAAAATAGAGATGATACAGATTACTAAAACCAGTAATGAAAGATGGAACATAACCACTCACACTACAGGGATAAAAGGATCATACACAAATATGATGGAAAGCATTATGGCAACAAATTAGATAACATAGGTGAAATGTACAAATTCCTAGAAAGACACAACTACCAAAACTGACTCAAGAAGAGACAGAAAGGGGTGCCTGGGTGGCTCAGTTTGTTAAGCGTCTGCCTTCAGCTCAGGTGGTAATCTCAGGGTCCTGAGTCCAGCTCCCTGCTCAGCAGGGAGTCTGCTTCTCCCTCTATATCTGTCCCTCCCCCCTGCTTGTGCACATGCCCCCCTGCCTCAAATAAATAATAAAAAATAAAATATTTATTTATTTGTTTTTAATAAAAAATTTTTTTTAAAAGAAGTGACAGAATCTGAATAGATCTGTAACGGGTAAAGAAATTGAATTAATAAAAACAAAAACAAAAAATAGAAACAAAAACAAAAAAACACAACTTCCCACAAAGAAAAACCTGTCCAAATGCTTTCACTGGTAAATTCTATCAAACATGTTTTTTTAAGTTGTTTTTTTTTTAAGTAGTCTCCACCTGATGTGGGACTTGAAGTCATGACCCTGAGATCAAGAGTCACAGGCTCTTCTGACTGAGCTAGCTAGGTGCCCCTCTATCAAACATTTAAAGAAGAATTACTACCAATCCTTCACAAACTCTTCCAAAAAACGGAAGGGGGTGGGATATTTCCCTTTCATTCTGAGTCTGGCATAACCTTGATACCAGAGTCAGATAAAGACATAACAAGTAAAGTACAGACCAATATCTGTCATGAAGGTAGACAAAAAATTCAAAACCAAATATTAGCAAACCAAATCTAGCACCATGGCCAACTGAGTTTATCCCAGGAAAGTAAGGTTGGTTTAACATCCAAAAGCCAATCAATGTAACACATCGTACTAATAGAATAAAGGGGGAAATTGTGATTATTTCAATAAACATAGCAAAGGCATTTGGCAAAATCCAGAATCCACTATGAATTTTTAAAAACCAACAAAAACAAAAACAAACTCTCAACTAACTAAAATAAAGGGAAGGAACTTCCTTGATCTGATAACAAGCGTCTACAAAAAAACCTACATCTAACATACCTAATGGTGAAAGGTTGATTATGTTCCCCAGTAAGACAAGGACATCTTTTCTCACCACTTCCATTCAAAATTTAACTGGAGCTTCTAGTCACTGCAGTCAGGCAACAAAATGAATGAATAAATGAATGAATAAATAAATAAATAAATAAATAAATAAATGTCAGTCGGATTGGAAGTGAAGAAATAAACTGTCTTTATTTGTAAATGATATAACCTTATACATAGAAAACCTTAACAAATCCACAAAAAGGATTATTAGAACTAATAATGAATCTATTATACTTACAGGATGTAAGGTCAATGTACAAAAATCAAATATATTTCTACATATTAACAATGAACATCTCAAAGTGAATGATGCCATATACTAGGACTCCAAAAAGAATAAAAATATTTAGGAAAAATTAACAAAAGAAATGCAAGTCTTGTACATTAAAAACTACAGAACGTTGCAGAGAAAAATTAAAGATCTAAATAAATGGAAAAACATCCCATATTGACTCTAGCAATCATTAAAAAGAGGCCAAACAACTCAACTAAAAAATGAATAGAAGAGTAGATATTTCACTAAAGGATATATATAAATGACTATACACTCACGAAAAGGTGTTCAACATCATGAACCATTAGGGAAATGTAAATTAAAACCACAACGAGATTCTACTACATGCTAACTAGAGTGGCTATGAAAAAGACAACCCGTACCAAGTGTTAGTGAGGATGTGGGGAAAGGGGAATCCATACACTGCTGGTGGAATGTAAGCTGGTGCAGCCCCTTTGGAAGACAGTTTGGCAGTTACTTAAAAAGTTAAACAGATTTCCTGTATGATCCAATAATTCTACTCCTAGTGATTGCCAAAGAGAACAGAAGGCATCTGTCTGCACAAAGACTAGCATGTGAATGTTCATAGTGGCCTCATTCGGAATAGCCAACAAGTGGAAACAAATCAAATGTTGATCAGCTGGTGAATGGGTAAATACAATGTTCATATCCATACAATGGAATACTATTCAGCAATTAAAAGGAACTAGCTACTAATATATACGACAGAGAGACTATATATTGTATGATTCCATTTACATGAAATGGTTAGAAAAGGCACATTTATAGAGACAATAAGCAGATCTGTGATTGTTTAGGGCTGAGGATGGCAGTGGGGATTCACTATAAATGGACACAAGGGCGATGGAAATATCCTAGAACTGAATTGTGTTTGTTGCACTGGTCAGTACATTTACTAAAAATCATTGACTGTACTGTTAAAATGGGTGAATTTTATGTTATGTGAATTACACCTCAATAAAGTGTTTAAAAATAAAGAAATTCAATAACTTGTCACTTTTTAACATATTAATAGAAACCATTCCAACAATAAGGATGATACTGAGCCTTTGTTCGGTGCCAGTCACCGCTCTAAGCCCTCTACTCAATCCTCACAACAGCCTCTTATTTCATAGACAGAAATCGATACTATAATCTCATTTGCAAATGAGGAAACTGATGCCCAGAGGAGTTAAGTATCTTGTTCAAGTTTGTGCAGCAGATAAATAGGTGAGCCAGGGTCCATATTTAAGCATTTGGTTTTAGTAACCATGCTCTCACCTCTCTGCTAATATAAATCAAATGTTATGATATTTTTAAAGATCTAATGAAGCAGCATCATTGCAAGTTTCTCCTCTTGAAGTTGTAAAAATATACAGTATATCAAATTTGATAGTACAAAACAGGGGAGGAAATGTGTTATTTTTCCGTTTTAGGATAATAGTAAAAGTACTTTATCAGTGTCCTAGACACTAATGAAGAAGAATGGCTTCCATTTTCTTTTCCTTCCAGTTTTATGGCAGGAGGCAATATATATCCTGAAGAGATAATGGACTTTAGAACTGAAATCACTGAGATTTGCTCTCTGACTCTGCTACTTAAGTTATGTAACTTGTTTGGAGCCTCATTTTTCTTATCTATAAAGATAGATTTAACAATGCCTACACCAGGATTGTGTGTAGGAGACACGATATGAGTTAATGTATATAAAATCTTAGCATCATGCCTTGCTTCTGTAGACACTGAACAAGTGGGAGCTTTCTTTAGTCATCAGGCTCAGGTCTCCTCTTACACGTTAGAACCAATCATGTCTT
Organism: Callorhinus ursinus; assembly: GCF_003265705.2. Classification (NCBI taxonomy): domain Eukaryota; kingdom Metazoa; phylum Chordata; class Mammalia; order Carnivora; family Otariidae; genus Callorhinus; species Callorhinus ursinus. The sequence goes on from NW_027397070.1 coordinate 37,186,760, forward strand.
CTAGCCAAGGGCAGGGCAGTTCTCTTAAGACTTCTTAGCCAGATTAAACCTGAAATTTAGAGTTTATCAATGGCTTTATTTAGTTGGCTACTTAGTTATATGTGATCTAGCTTAGTATATTAAAATATAAGATGAAGAAGCTCCTCTTCTGCAAGCACACATCTTACCTAGAAATCTGACTTTAATAATCTTCTCCCATGCTGGACTCCAACCCTGGTCTCTAAGAGAGATCATTTCACTATTATCTCCTAGTACCTTTAAGGGGTATGATCACAGCCTCCCCTTAAGTGTGGCTATCGTCAGAACACCTCCTCAGAGTTCTGATGGAGGGAAGAAAGGTGGCTAGGAACAGATCTTGTTCTCATGCTAAGACAAGTTTTGTGGATGAGGAGTATTACCTAATATCTATGGGGCCCAAGGCCCTACTCACACAAATCACAGAGAGACATTTTAGAGTAAGTGTGGGAAACTTCCTCTATCAGTGGCCACTGACATGTATTTATACATATTAAGAAGACATGTACTGAGGGACAAATTCTTGGAAGCATATTTTTTTCTTTGTGACAGAAATAGCAAATGTTTATTTATCTACTTGGTAAATTACTGAAGCATTTTGTCCACTAGATGTCGGTATTGCGCTTGAAAAATAAACATGGTCTCCTGCTTTTATAACATAACATGTTGTAAAATGAAAGTTAAATTTTTTAACCTTGGAATGGCATTTTTCTTTCTTTTTCTCTAACAAAAGAAGATCCCACCAGATGACCCAGCCTGATCTTATTTCAAGATAATTTTCTTTAAAGAGAGATCAGGAAGGAATTTGTTGTACAGAATTTAGATCTGGAAACATCCAAAGCCAGCTGAGGAATGACAGTTTCCAGTATAGAAAGTAACTTTAACATTTTCTGTTAGTTTGTTCATTCTGGGGGAAGAGTTCCCTTCAACTTGTCCTTTAACTCTTCATGACCTGAGTCCTGTTTCCAACCCAGGACCAGCTTTCTTCTGAGGTTGGGAGTTGGAACACCTTTCCAATTTTCTTTCCTGCTTCCACATCCCAGCCCCTTCTGTGAGCCAAGTCCTCAAAACACACAGTATAATCCTGTTTCAATTGTAAAATTATAACACTAAACATTTCTTTATTCATGGAGTTAAAAGATAAGGCAGAGTTTTTCTTTGTTTTCCTTTCCCCATTGTATTTACAAATGAAATGGAACCTACCAGCATATTGTTTTTTGAGCCCTCGAATATTTCTCTATCCCTACAGTTATATTGAAATAGAACAGATGGAAGCACAGTAGGATCTGTCACATATGCTACACAGAGAGTCAAAAGGCTATCAGTGCTTTCCAAAACAAGCAAGAGAAAGAAAGGGGGGCAGAGAACAATGGCTGTTCTTGCTTTATGTTAACTGGTACCACGCGGCTCAAACTGTTTTGAGAAGGAAATGAAGCCCTGGAAAAGCCACTCTCTCCATAAATGCTACTTTTTTTAAATTTAAGATTTTATTTATTTATTTGAGAGAGAGAGAGAGAGCACATGAGAGGGGGGAGGGTCAGAGGCAGAAGCAGACTGAGCAGGGAGCCCGATGCGGGACTCAGTCGCAGGACTCCAGGATCATGACCTGAGCCGAAGGCAGTCGCTTAACCAACTGAGCCACCCAGGCACCCCTTTTTTCTTTTAAAGATTTTTATTTATTTATTTGTCAGAGAGAGAGAGAGAGAGCACAAGCAGGGGGAGCAGTAGAAGGAGAGGGAGAAGCAGACTCCTCACTGAGCAAGGAGCCCGATGTGGGACTGGATCCCAGGACCCTGGGATCATGACCTGAGCCGAAGGCAGATGCTTAACGACTAAGCCACCCAGGCGCCCCTTTTCTTTTTTTTTTAAGTAGGCTCCACACCCAGCATGGAGCCCAATGCAGGGCTTGAACTCATGACCCTGAGATCAAGACTTGAACTGAGATCGAAACCTAAGCTGAGATCAAGAGTTGGATGCTTAGCCAACTGAGCCACTCAGGTGCTCCAAGTGCTAAATTTTCTAAGCACTATTTTAGTTGTATCTCACAAATTTTGTTATATTTTTATTATATTTAATTCAAAATACTAAAAAAAATTTCTACTGTTTTCTTCTGTCATCTGTGAGATTTTTGGATATACTGTCCTCAATTTCCAAAAATTTGGGGATTTAAAACTTATTGTCCTGGGACACCTGGCTGGCTCCATCAGTACAGCATGCAACTCTTGGTCTCAGGGTCATAAATTCAAGCCCCACATTGGGCGTAGAGTTTACTTAAAAATTTTTTTTAAAGATTTCATTTATTTATTTGAGAGAGACAGAGAGAGGGGGAAAGCACAGAGAGAGAGTGAGAGGGAGAAGCATGCTCCCCACTGAGCAGAGAGCCCAACATGGGGCTCCATCCCAGGACCCTGGGATCATGACCTGAGCCAAAGGCAGATGTTTAACTGAGTCACCCAGGAGCTCCCCGCCCCCAATTTTTTTTTTTTTAAGATTTTATTCATTCACTTGACAGAGAGAGAGACAACAAGAGAGGGAACTCAAGCAGGGGGAGTGGGAGAGAGAGAAGCAGGCTTCCCGCTGAGCAGGGAGCCCCATATGGGGCTCCATCCTAGGACCCTGGGATCATGACCTGAGCCTAAGGCAGACACTTAATGACTGAGCCACCCAGGCGCCCCTATTTTTTTTTTTTATTAAAAAACCAATCCAAACTGTTTAATAGTTTTACATTGCCACTAAAAGTGGTTCTTGTTCCATTACTGGACAGCACTGCTTACAAAGGGGCAGTGGAGCCCTGGTGTAATTCACAGAAGCCGCCCCACCTGCTGGTGGTGGAGGTCTTTACAAGCATTCCCCTAGGTGAAGTGGCCCAGCAAACGAATTCTTCTCTAGTGCAGGAATACATTTGTGACAGGTTTACAGTAAAACTAGTTTTTAAACGAGGTTTCATTTTCCTAAATGACATCTTACAAACACATACTGCTAAAATGTTGTTATTAACATGCCATCCAAATTTACTTTGAGATGCATCTTAGTGATCTGTGGGCTCTAGCTGTCTGCTTCCTGCCTGCTTCCTTATGAGCACTTACACAGTTAACTGTAGCCAGGTTGTATCGTTAGCACAGTAAACAACTGTGCATGAAATGTGTATTGTCAAGCTAAAAACAGGAAAGGCACCACTCCTTCCAGGGTTAATATAAGACTTCAGAAGAGAAAGCATCACCACCTGGACCCCAACCCAGATTCAGCCATCCAGGGCTAGATACAACCTCCTCTGGTGAGCCATGAGCATGGATGGTGGGGTTAGCACAAGTCAAGACTTCCTTGTTCACTTCAGGGAAACAGCACTCCCCAATTAACACAAAGGCTGTACACTGCTGCAGATGCTCCTGCTAACTCTGCTGTAAAGTTCAAAACGACCGAGTGAAGCACCAGAGTCCATTGAGGCATTTTATTTGCAAGTATGTATTACATCCCTAGAAAAAGAATCCCAGGATTTTCCCTCCTGTGTGTTTTCGTCTTGCTTCTTCATGGTCCATGATGCCACTGAGGTTGTCAGTACAATGAAACCAAACTGGCGGGATGGGAGCAGATTATTCTGCCATTTTTCTAGATCTTTCAGTTGTACATCGAATCTGGGGCTGATCACTCCACACTTGTTTAACCTGCCCGTGAGGTTCACAACAATCTTCCCCGCTCTGTGATCATCAATGATTTCAAATTCGCCAATGTAACCATGCTTCATCATCACAGTGAGAAACCGGACGATGACTTTGGAGCACGGCCTAATAAGAACCTGGCATTTGCCTCTCTTCTCAGCATTGTTAATGCTCTTGAGAGCATCTGCCAGGACATTCATGCGCACCATTATGGCCGCATGGAAAGATGGCGGAGAGAGCGCCCCTATTTTTTTTTAATTATCTTTCTGTTCTTGATTTTCAGTTTAATTTCATTGTGGCTAGAGAAAATATTTGGGATGATGAAATCAATCCTTTATTATTTATGAAGACTTGCTTTATGGCCCTGCATATAGTCTGTTATGGTAAGTGTTCTGTGTATCCTTGAGAAAAATATATATTCTGCAGTAGTCAGAGGATGGTGTCTACACAGGCTGAATAGCTCAAGCTGATCAATCATGTTGTACATATCGTCTATATACTAATTTTTTGTCTGCTTGTTTTATTTGTTACTGAGAGATAGGGGTTGAAATCTCTATCTTTGCAGGGGCGCCTGGGTGGCTCAGTCGTTAAGCGTCTGCCTTCGGCTCAGGTCATGATCCCGGGGTCCTGGGATCGAGCCCCGCATCGGGCTCCCTGCTCAGCGGGAAGCCTGCTTCTCCCTCTCCCACCCCCCCTGCTTGTGTTCCCCCTCTCACTGTGTCTCTCTCTGTCCAATAAATAAAATCTAAAAAAGAAAAAAAGAAATCTCTATCTTTGTAGACTTATCTATATCTCTTTATAGTTCTGTCAATTTTTACTTTGTATATTTTTTTAAAGCTATGTTAAATAATGTGCCTAAAGGGGCATCTGGCTGTTCAGTTGGAAGAGCATGCTACTCTTAATCTCGGGGTCATGAGTTTTTGCCCACGTGGGGTGTAGAGATTACTTCCATTAAAAAGAAAACTTAAAAAAAATAATAATGTGGGGTGCCTGGGTGGCTCAGTACTAAAATAAAAAAAGGTTGCAAGTCAATAATTTAAGTCTCCATATCAATGACCTATTTTAAAAAATAGCAAATTAAACTGAAAAAGGTAGAAGAAAAGAAATAAACTTAAGAGCAGAAATTAATGAACTAGAAGATAGGAATGCACTTGAAAAAAAATTAACAAAGCCAAAAGTTGGTTCTTTGGAAAAATTAATAAAACTGATAAATCCCAGGGCGCCTGGGTGGCTCAGTCGTTGGGCGTCTGCCTTCGGCTCAGGTCATGATCCCAGGGTCCTGGGATCGAGTCCCGCATCGCGCTCCCTGCTCGGTGGGAGGCCTGCTTCTCCCTCTCCCATTCCCCCTGCTTGTGTTCCTGCTCGCGCTGTCTCTCTGTCAAATAAATAAATAAAATCTTTAAAAAAAAAACTGATAAATCCCAGTAAAGCCAGTAACAAAAAGAAAAGCAAAAATTATCAATGACTGAAATAAAATTGAATATTTCTATAAATCTTATAGATATTGAAAGGACAATAAAATATGAATAACTGCATGTCAATAAAAGGTGACAGTTTAGATCAAAAGCACAAACTATGTGGTTAAAAACCTACGAAAACTGACACATAAACAAATTAAAAAGATGGATAGTCTTGGACGCCTGAGTGGCACAGTTGGTTGAGCGGGGGTTTCAGCTCAGGTCATGATCTTAGGGTAGTGAGATTGAGCCCCAGGTCGGGCTCCATGCTGAGCTCAGAGTCTGCTTGGGATTCTCTCTCCCTCTCCCTCTGCCCCTCCCACTTGTGCTCTCTCTCTCTTTTTCTCTCTCTAAAACAAATAAGTAAATCTTAAAAAAAAAGATGGATAGTGTTAGATACATAACAAAAACTAAAAATTCAAATTGTAACACCTGCCCACCATGTGTGGACAGAGACAAGAAATATGAGCAAGTCAAAGTAAGAGAGGTCTGACAACAGGCATGAGATTTAGGTCTTTAGGACTTTGGACTTATCCTTAATTGTAAGAACAGAGCAGAATAACTCAAGTCCTGGAAAAATAGAGCAAAGACATGTTAGTAGCTAAGATGTCACTTGAACTATCAGCGTTTCTTAAATTCCTCATAACAAAGGACAAAAGTGGTCCCTGGTCCTGGTGTGGGGCTAAGTTTTCCAGTGGGTGTGAATTAGCTCCAGCCATGTGATGAAATTAAAATAAAGTGGGAAGAATCCACACTTGAGAGTGTGCTTAGGTAGTGTTCAGGTCTACAAACAGACTTTTCTTTTCCTTATTTAATAATCTCAGCAGGCATGCACTGAAATCTAAGAACTTTATGCATCTCAATGAACATGCCCCTGAATGTGTCCCTCACACAGGCAGAATCCTTGTGAAAGGCTCTTTTACCCCACGTAAACTCTTGCTTTTGAGCAGCGATCTTGTTCCCACACCATAAGCCGTTTTGCTTAGGTGGCCTAACGACTTCCGAGGATCATTTATTTCCCACCCTGTTCTTTGTGCCCCTGGATTGACGGTTCCTGACTACCTTCGTTTCCTTGGCCAAAACTTAGACTTTGGTTACTGATTGTTCCCACGTCCATAAGATACAGGTCATCACCCCGACCCTTCTCTTTCCATCCTCATCTTCTCACAAGACCCTGACCCAGGCCAAATCTCCAGGCCTATTTTTGGCCCAAGAAAGGATTTTGAACATTTTGATTCTGCTTCACTCTGCCTTTTTTTTTTTTTTTAAGAATTATTTATTTATTTTTTAGGGGGAGGAGTGGCAGAGGGAGAGAATCTTCCAAGCTGACTCCCCACTGAGCGAGGAGCCCCATGTGGGGCTCGATCTCACGACCCTGAGGTCATGACCTGAGCCGAAACCAAGAGTGGGACACTTAACCAAGTGAGCCACCCAGGCACCCCATGCTTCGCTCTGCCTTTTAAAAAGAGTTTCTGGAGCGCCTGGGTGGTTCAGTTGGTGAAGTGTCTGCCTTCAGCTCAGGTCATGATCTCAGGGTCCTGGGATCGAGTCCCACATCTGGCTCTCTGCTCAGTGGGGAGTTTGCTTCTCCCTCTGCCCCTCTCCTCTGCTATGCTCGCTCAAATAAATAAATAAATAAATAATCTTTAAAAAAAGAAAAGAGTTTCTGTGTCTTGCTAGGTTATCTATTTTTCTCTCAAATCTTGCTCTATAATGGAGAAATTATTTTCTAGTGTTTGTTTTTCTCCTAAAACTCTTGAATAGCAGATTATGTAATGAGTAGAGCATTAGTAGCCTGGGTTCTCTTTCTGTCTCTCTTTCTTTCATAGGCATGTGTATGACACCAGCTCCTTGGATCTTGGTTTTATGATCTGTTACTTAGAAAGAATAATTTCTAATGTACCAGCTGTTAAGTTTCATTGTGTGTTTTCTTCTCCCTGAATGGCAAGTGTCTGGCTGAGGTGCTTTTCGGGTAATTGTAGGAAGTATTTTAGCAGAGTGGCTAAGAACATAGAGCACTGCACAGCCTAGTACAATAGCCACTATCCAAATGGTGATATTGAGCACTCAACATGAAGCATGACTGAGGGCTTAAGCTGAAGTACAATTGAAATACAAATTGAGATATCTTCTAAATTACCATCAGTGTAGTAAACCAATGCAATTAACTATATTAACAGACCAAAAAGGAAAAACCATGTGATAATCTCTCAATATATGTAAAAAAATTTAATAAAATCCAACATCCATTTCAGATTAAAAATAAACTCTTAGCAAATTAGGTATAAAAGATTGTTTTCTCAACCCGATAAAGAGCAGCTACATAAAACATACAGCAATATACTTACTGGTATAAGAATGAATGTTTTTTCCCTAAGTTCCAAAACAAGGTAAGGATAGCTACTCTCACCAATCTTTTCAATCTTGTACTGAGAGTTCTAGCCAGTGCCTTAAGGCAAGAAAAGAAATAAAAGAACATTCAATTTGTAAAAGAGATGATGAAAACTGTCTTTAGATTCAGACAACATTATTATCCAAATAGAAAATCCTTTGGGGAGCGCCTGGGTGGCTCAGTTGTTTGAGTGTTTGTTGACTCTTGGTTTCAGCTCAGGTCATGATCTCAGGGTCCTGGGATAGGCCGTGTCAGGCTCCCCACTCAGTGTGGAGTCTGCTTGAGGATCTCTCTCCCTTTCCCTCTGCCCCTCTCTCTAAAATAAATAAATAAATCTTTACAAATAATAATAATATCCTTTGGATTAAAAAAAAAAAAGCTAGAACTAAAAAGTAAGTTTAGCAAGGTACCAGGCTGCAAGATCATTATATGGAAATCCACTGTACAAAGACTGATGTCAAGGAGCTTACCGCCTATGTCTTCTTCTAGGAGTTTATGTTTTTTTTTTTTTTAAGATTTTATTTATTTATTTGACAGAGACAGAGATAGCAAGAGTAGAAACACAAGCAGCGGGAGTGGGAGAGGGAGAGCAAGCTTCCCTCAGAGGAGGGAGCCCGATGTGGGACTCGACCCCAGGACCCTGGGATCATGACCTGAGCTGAAGGCAGACGCCCAACGACTGAGCCACCCAGGTGCCCTAGGAGTTTATGTTTTTAAGTCTTAAAATTCAAGACTTTAATCCATTTTGAGTTAATTTTGTGTATGGTGTAAGATAGTGGTCCAGTTTAATTCTTATGCCTATGACGATCTACTTTTCCCAACACCATTTGTTGAAGAGACTTTCCTTTCCCCATTGTATATTCTTGGCTCCCTTGCCATAAATTAATGAACCATGTATATGTGGGTTTATTTCTGGGCTCTTGACTCTGTTCCATTGATCTATATGTCTGTTTTCATGCCAATACCATACTCTTTTGATTACTATAGCTTTGTAATACAGTTTGGAATTAAGAAGTATAATGCTTCCAGCTTTGTTCTTCTTTCTCAAGATTGCTTTGGCTATTCAGAGTATTTTGCAGTTCCACATGAATTTTAAGATCGTTTTATTTCTGTGAAAAATGCAATTGAGATTTTGATAAAGATTTCATTGAATCTGTAGATTGCTTTGGGTAGTATGGAGTTTGTTTTTTTTTTAGTATGGACATTTTTAACAATATTGGTTTTTCTAATCAATGTGCCCAGAATATCTTTTCATTTATTTGTGTCTTCTTGAATTTCTTTCATCAGTGTCTTACAGTTTTCAGTGTACACATCTTTCACCTTTTCACCTCCTTGGTTAAATTTATTCCTAGGTATTTTATTCTTTTTGATAAAATTGTAAATGGGATTGTTTTCTTAATTTCTCTGATAAATCTCCTTGACTTTTAATCTGGCTTCCACAATTTAAAACTTGGCATATAACCAAAATACAATTAAATGAAAGGTCAACAATAAAATATAGCCCCACCCCCAACACCCTGTATAAATATGGAAATCTCAAAATGCACTTATTTAGAAGCATTTCCAGAATGGCAGAATAAGAATCTATGAAAATCTGCTCATCCATAAAAGCAAGAGAACACTGATAAAAATTGTCAAAATCAACTTATTCAGAACTCTGGAAATTAACAAAAGGTTGGTGATATTCCAGAATCATTTATTCAAGAAAAACAGTTGAATATCAGTAAGAACAGCAAGCTTTGTGGCTTTTAGCTTACTCTATTCCCATCCCCCTCTCCCCATTTCCCATGTAGACTTAAAAATCAGCAGACTCACAACTATGATAGTTGTAAAAACCAGAAGCCTAGCAGTCACTGGTGGGAAAGGGCAGAATGGATCTGAAACTCCCCACTTGTTTCATCCCCAGAGAATTGTCACTATATGACCTATCTTAAGCTCCTTGTAAAGTTCCATTCCCAAGGGTCAACTTTATTTGACCTGACTCAGAGCTCACTTTGTGTCAATAGCCTTATCCTTAGGACATTTGTCAGAAAGAAGTAGTGGCAACTATTTAACAATGCAGGTGCATGAGGCAATGATACGAGTTGGAGCTAATAAGAGGCTGACTAAAAAATATTAAAAGGAAAAAATGTGGCATGAGATGTCCATGTGGGGCTTTGCAAAGCTCCAAAATATTCCTGGGAACCTAAAAAGACATGTGCGCATGCAGTGCTCTTCCTATGCTCAGCAGAGACCTGAGAAGACCCTAGCTCCTCACCTCTGACTGAACTTGGGGCTCTGGACAAGCAAGAAGTGAAGGCGAAAGCACAATTGTAAATTGTCTGCTGGAGCATTCAAAACATACTCCAACACAACACAGAGCAGTGCTTAAAAGGAAATGTGTAATTGTAAACACCTATATTAAAAAAGAAAAAAGATGGGGGCGCCTGGGTGGCTCAGTCAGTTAAGCATCTAACTCTTGGTCTCAGCTCAGGTCTTGATCTCAAGGTTATGAGTTCAAGCCCTGCATTGGGCTCCACACTGGGCATAGAGCCTACTTAAAAAAAAAAGGAAAGAAAGAAAGAGAGAAAGAGAAAGGAAGGAAGGAAGAAAGAAAGAAAGGAGGATGTTAAATCAATAAGCTATCTTTCCACTATAGGAAAGTTTAGCAAACTAAATTTAAAGCAAACATAATAAAGGAAACAAAAAAATTAGAGTGGAAATAAGTGAAAAAGAGAATAAAAATTATATATAATCCAATGAAACCAAAAATTGGTTTCTTGAAAAGATGAACAAAATTGGCAAACTCTTAGGTATCTTGACAAAGCAAAAAACAAGTCTCAAATTACTAAAATCAGGAATGAAAGAGGGGACTAGTGGCCGTACAGATTAAAGGATTATAAGGGAATAGTATGCCAACAAATTAGATAACTTACATGAAATACACAAGTTCCTAGAAGGACAAAACTAATGAAAGAAGAAGAAAATCTAAATAGACCTATACCTATTGGAGAGATCATATTAGTAATTAAAAAAAAATCTTCCCATAAATAAAAGTCCAGGCCCAGATGGCTTCAACGCTGAATTCTATCAAAACTTTAAAGAAGAATTAACACCTATCTTTCACAAAGTCTTCCAAAAAATAGAAGAGGAGGGAACACTTCCTAATTCATGTTATGAGGCTAGTATTACTCTGATATCAAGACCAGACAAAGATAGCACAAGGAAAGAAAACTACAGGCCAGCATCTCTTATTAATATAGATGTAAAAATTCTCAAGAAAATACTAACAAGTCAAACCCAGCAACATGGTAAAGGATTATTTATACACCATGCCCAAATGGGATTTATCCCAGGAAGGCAAGGTTGGTCTAGCATAGAAAAGTCACCAAGGTAATAAAAACATTAACACAATAAAAGATAAAAAACAACATGATCATCTCAATAAAAAGATAAGCTCTCAGAAAATTGAGAAAAGAAAGAAACTTTTTCAACCTGACAAAGGACATTTGATGAAGAAAAGTATAGCTAACAATACACTTAATGGTGAAAAACTAAATGCTTTCCCTCTAAGATCAGGAACAAGATATGGATGTCTACTCTCATTACATCTATCCAACATTGCACTAGAGTTTTTATCCAGTGCAATAAGAGCAAAAAAAAAAAAAAAGCATTAAGATTGGACAGGAAGAAGTTAAAATGTCTTTAATGTAGATGACATGATCTTTTATGTAGAAGATCTTATTGTATCTACCAAAAAATACTGAAACTAATAAATGTATTAGCAAGGTTGTAGGATATGCAATCAATATACAAAAATCAATTGTATTTCTGTATGCTGCCAGTAAAAACTCAGAAATTGCAATTTGAAAATACCATGCACGATGGCATCAAAAAGCATAACATACTTAGGAATAAATTTTTAAAAAGAAGTGCAAGACTTACACAATGAAACTACAATACATCGTTGAAAGAAAGAAGACCTAAACAAATGGAAACACATCCCATTATCATGGTTGGAATACTTAATGTTGTTCAGATAGGAATATTCCTTAAATTGATCTACAGGTTAGATGCAATCCTTATAAAAATCTCAGCTGCCATTTTTTGCATAATTAGGCAAGCTGATCCAAAAACTCATGTGGAAATGCAAGAGACCCAGAATAGCCAAAATAATCTTGAAGAAGAATAACAAATTTGGAGGACTCACACTTCCCAATATCAAAACTTACCAAAAGCTACAGTACTCAAAATAGGGTGTTGCTGGCATAAGGATAGACATGTAGATCAATGGAATAGCATTGAGAATCCAGAAATAAATCCTCACATTTATGGTCAGTTGGTCTTTGGCAAGGGTTCTAAGACAATTGAATAGGAAAATAAGAGTTTTTTTAATGAATGGTGCTGCGAATAACTGGATAAACACATGTAAAAGAAAGAAGTTGAACTCCTACCATCCACAAAAATGAAGTTGAATCTCACACCATTTATAAAAATAAACCAAAAAAGGAACATTAACTTAAATGTAAGAGCTAAAACCATAAACTTTTAGAAGAAAACCTAGATGAGTATCTTTGTGACCTTGAGTGAGGTAATGTTTTCTTAAATATGATGCCAAAAGTACAAAGTATAAAAGAAAAATACAGATCATTGAACTTCATCAAAATTAAAACTTTTTGAGCTTTGAAGAACTCCATCAAAGAAGTAAAAAGACAACCCACTGAATGGGAGAAAATATTTGCAAGTTATGTATCTGATAAACATCTAGTATCCAGAATTTATGAAGAACTTTTTTTTTAAAGATTTTATTTATTTATTTAATTGACAGAGAGAGAGAGACAGCATGAGAGGGAACATAAGCAGGGGCAGTGGAGAGGGAGAAGCAGGCTCCCTGCTGAGCAAGGAGCCCGATGTGGGACTTGATCCCAGGACCCTGGGATCATGACCTGAGCCGAAGGCAGTTGCTTAACCAACTGAGCCACCCAGGCGCCCATTTATGAAGAACTCTTAACAACAGAAGACAACTCAATTAAGAAATGTACAAAATATTTTAATAATTATGACTCCCAAAAAAAAAAAGGGCAAAGGCAACAAACACATGGAAAATGCTTAACATCACTAGTCCTGAGAGAAATACAAATCAAAACCACAGTGAGATAACGCTTCATGCTAGGATGGCTATAATCAAAAAGATAAAAAGTATTGGCTAGAGGGGAGCCTGGGTGGCTCAGTCGGTTGAATGTCTGATCTTCGTTTCAGCTCAGGTCATGATCTCAGGGTTGTGAGATCAAGCCCCACGTCAGGCTCCCCATTCAGCGGGGAGTCTGTTCAGGGTTCCCTCTCTCCCTCTGCCCCTGTCCCCACCTCCAAAAATAAATAAATAAATCTTTTAAAAAAATAAGTATTGGTTAGGATATGTACAAGTTAAAACACACATCGCTAGTGGGAATATTAAATGGGGCAGCCACTATGAAAAACAGTTTGGCAGTCCCTCAATTGTTAAATACCGTGTTACCATATGATTCACCACTCCTAGAGAAAGAAATACATATGTTCACACAAAAACTTATGTACAAATTTTCATAGCAGGCTTATTTGTAATAACCAAAAGGTGGGAAAAAGCAAATGCCTTTCAACTATTGAAAGTGGTATATCTATATGGAATATTATTTGGTTATAAAAAGAATGAAGTGTGGTACCTGCTACAAAATAGATGAACCTTAAAAACACACTTAAGAGAAAGAAGCCAGTCACAAAGGACCACATATTTATATTTGAGTTATGTGTAATTATATGAAAGTAGATTAGTGATTGCCTAGGGCAGAGGGTGGTGGTGGTTGTGGGGTTGTGTCATGACCTCAGGGGTTGTGAGGTTTCTTTTTGGAGAAATCAAAATATCCTAAAGTGGCTTGTGGTGATGGATGCAAAACTGTGAATATTCTAGAAGACTTTGAATTTCACACTTCAAAAAAAAATGGTTAGCAGGACATTTTAACTTTTTCCCACTCCCTCATTATTTTTCCCCATTTCTCTTGGGAATTGGAATCATTTCTTATATTCATGTTATTTTTACCTTTACATTATGTATCTTTTAAGACTTGTTAAAAAACATTTTACTTATGTAGTTATGCACATTATTATTATATAATTTTATGATTAAATTGGTTTTTAATTCTCACCATCAATCCTTCAATATAGTGATCTTTCTCCACTTTTAGATCTCTATTTTAGTCCTCTCTTTTTCAGGAAGGGTTATAGGTAGTAAGAATTTTCAGACTCCTTGCATATTAGAGCCTGTCTGTTGTCTTCACATATGAAGTGACATCTTGACTAAGTATAGAAGTCTTGGGACTCAATTTCTAAGTACAAGGGCATTATTTTGTTGCTTTCTAGTATGCGGTGTCATAGAAGAAAAAATCTGAGCATGGTTGATTCTTTTTGTTGTTAGTGACATTTGCTCTTGGTTTTTGTTTTAGCCTGTATGCTTGTATGATTATTATGCTTTTTTTCTTTTAAAGTTCAAGATTTTTCTCCAGCATATGTCTAAGTACTGGTCTGTTTTCATTAACTGTTTTCTTTAGACACATACTTCCCACTGCGACTTCTGGAAATAGAAGATGTAAGAATATAATACTCATTTTTTCCTAAGAATCTTAGTGACTATCGAAGTCATCAAAATAATATACATTATTTAAAAAACTAATTAGAAGGGGTGCCTGGGTGGGTCAGTCAGTTAAGCATCTTACTCTTGATCTCAGCTCAAGTCATGATCTCAGGGTCCTGGGATTGAGCCCCGAGTCGGGCTCCCCACTCAGCAGGGAGTCTGCTTGTCTCCCTCTCCCTCTGGCCCTCTGCCTGCTCATGCATGGTCTCTCTCTCTCTCTAAAATAATAAATAAATAAATAAATAAATAAAAATAACTAATTAGAAAATAGATGCTTTTGAAAATTTTAATATTCAAGAAACCACAACTTTATGGGACCTGTATTCGTATTTTTATTATTATTAATTTATTATATATGATTATCATTACTTTGATTTGTAATAGCCTGTCAATGGCAAAGAAATTTGTGGATAAATGTTCAAAATAAATATAACAGGGGGCATCTGAGTGGCTCAGTGGTTAAGCATCTGCCTTCAATTAAGTCTGTGACCCCAGGGTTGAGCCCTAGGTCATGTCCGGCTCCCTGCTCAGCAGGGAGTCTGCTTATCCCTCTCCCTCTGCTCACCCCCCCCCCCCCCCCCCCCTGCTCCTGTCATGCATGTGCAATCTCTCTCTCTCTCTCAAATAAATAAATAAAATCTTAAAAAAAACAAAATAAATATAATGGGTTAAAAAAACAAAGCTAACATTATGATTTTCAAATCAGAGCAATTATACATTGCTCTAAGCTCTTGAGATAAATTTCTTGGCTATCAGGCAAGAGAAAGAACAGCAGAAATAAGAGGGAGGGAGGAAAGATGGGAGGAAAGGATCCAGAAAGAGAGAAACAGAGACAGAGACAGAAAACATAAAAATTAGTGGATGAACAAAAAAAGACAAATGGCTGGAGATTCAGAGAAACAAAGACGTCAACATACACACCAAGGAAGAGGAGGAGGAAGCTCTTTAGTTACAAAGGACTCAGTGTAGGAGAAAAATACGGTGGAGGTAGACTCACAAAGAAGAATAAGAAAAAAATAAGCAAGAAGGGGAAAAAAGAAAAAGACCAGAGAAAGATGATCAGTAATTTTTCAAGTATTGGTGCAAAAAATTTATTCTGTTTCACAGTATCAGCCAGTGAAATTCAAAACATATAATTGCTCATTATCAAAACTACTTGAAATTTTAATTAAACTGCTAGCCAATATTCTAACTTTGTGATTTTCTCTAATCCTGGTGAAGTTGTCTTCTGAATTTGAAAATCATAATTTGCCAAGGGAAAATTATTATTTTAGGTGCAGCTAAGGAGTCCAGAACACAATTATCATGAGGGACTGGGTGTGAGATTTGGTGGATTCTCCATTTCTGTTTTAGTGTTTAACTATTGTCATAGAAGAGAAATGACCAGAAGAAAGCTATAGTTGTTAAGAAGCTAGAGCTTAGCAACTTAAAATACACCAAAGCAGGAAAATCTTATTGGTAAATAACAATGCATGTGTTGTGTCTATTTGGACTTCTACTTAAGCAAAGGAGAAGGGGCTACTCAGGAGAAATAAAGGGAATAAAGCCCATTGCTGTTGGAGTTCAAGGTGTCTAAAATAAAAAGAATTCTATATGGCGCTGTAGAGAACACTTCAATGGTAATTCACCCCCCCCCACCCAAACTGAGGCAGAAGAAAAAATAAGACAAAAAATAAGCTCAGTATTTTCACATGTAGATTTAAATATTAAAAAGCATCAACAGTTATGAAGTTCTAAGATACGACATGGCCTGAAATCCCGGTGAGTGGTCAAATGTTCTATTTCTTTCAGGTAAATGTGAATAAATAAGTTCAGGCGATGTAGACAGCTTAGATTTTATTTGTTTGTTTGTTTGTTTGTTTGTTTATTTACCAGAGAGAAAGAGCATGAGCAGGAGGAGTGGCAGGCAGAGGGAGAGGGAGAAGCAGACTCCCCACTGAGCAGGGAACCCAATGTGGGGCTGTATCCCAGGACTCCGAGATCATGACCTGAGTGGAAGGCATCTGAGCCACTCAGGTGCTCCCAGAGTAGACAGTTTAAAAACAAAGGGTAAATGAAGTTTTATGAGTTCATTTGGTTTGTAGAAATTCAACTATGTAGTTATGTGTTATTTTCCTGTATGCATATTATTCTCCAACAAATAGTCATTTTTTAATCAGATCGTTATGTACTATTATTTCATTAATATTAAAATATTTATTAAATATCCACATATATGTTCTCCTCTACCAATACCAAAGGAGGTAAAACACATAGATATAGCCCCAGTCTTGTACTTTTCTTTCACAATTAGATAACGTATGTGAAGAGAGACATAAAACAGACCAACAGACACTTGTTGAGCTGACCACTGATTGACATGAGTGCTACATATCTTTGTATACGATAACACCACAGCTAAGTAGTAGCACCTTTTCTTTAATATCATCTGTTTATACTTTGTCTCTGAGTAATTGTCCATGGATCATTTAGAAGTAGTATCTGTTCAGGGGCGCCTGGCTGGCTCAGTCAGTGGAGTCTGTGACTCTTGATCTTGGGGTTGTAAGTTCAAGCCCCATGTTGGGTGTAGGGATTACTTGAAAATAAAATCTTAAAAAAAAAAAGGAGTATGTGTTGAGAATGCCAATTATCTTTCCAAAGCTTATCAAATTAATAACTCATTAAATGGCATACAATGTGCTCTGTTCTCTTTCTTATTCCTTTAACCCAATGTTTCTAAAACTTCAGTCTTTCACTTATTATCTTCACAATTTTTGCAATATCATCATACCTACCGTGCTATTATTTTAAAAATAATTTTAACTCATATTCCTTTCATTGTAATACCTACTTTAACCTAGTCTTAAACATTGATATCTAGAGAGTTGCAGATTTGTTTTTTTAAAAAAAGGTGTGTCTAGGTATTCTCAACTAAAATAATCACGCGAGCCCCCAGTGATTATGCTAACCATACTTGAATAACCACACTGTTAAATCAGCTTTGCTATCACCTAGCAAGAATGATAAATGTACCAACATAGAATCCTGCCCTGCAGAACATAAGCTGCTCTATATTCTATCTCAAAAGGTAGTCTTATTTTTTGTAATCTCTTATAAGTAGACACATTCCAAGATACATATAGCAAAGAATATGTAAGGAAATCTGAGCTTCTTAATTTAACTATTTCGTAGATCAAAATATCTCTTAAAAATTCATCTCTGTGTTTTTCTTTAAAGTTCTTCAGATTGATTTAGTAATTATTGATAATTCTTTTTATTATATAATAATAATAATTAATAATTATTACTTATCATTAATAATAATGATAATTGATAATAAATATCTGATAATAATGACACAAATATATTGCTGTCTCTTAATTTTTAACATGCAGAACGGTGTAAATCAAACAACATTCGTGGAGTTTAAATAATAAGGAAAGAATTGGATCTGGAGAATAAATGAGGCTCTCTGCTCATTTATTCAACAAGTGTCTACTGAATGCATATTATGTGTCTGCCCTTTTTCTAGGTGCTAAAGATGCATAAATAAAAAAACTGTTAAGGGCGCCTGGGTGGCTCAGATGGTTGAGTGTCTGCCTTCGGCTCAGGTCATGATCCCAGGGTCCTGGGATCGAGTCCCGCATCGGGCTCCTTGCTCGGTGGGGAGTCTGCTTCTCCCTCTCCCTCTGCCTTTCCCCCTGCTTGTTCTCTCTCTGTCTCTCTCGCAAATGAATAAATAAAATCTTTAAAAAATAAATAAATAAATAAACTGTTAAAAATTGATAAAACCACTGTTATCATGCATACATAAGAATTATTGTAATACAAAATCTTATGGAAAACTTTTAAGATACACATTTGTCTTTGATATACTCCCACCAGTGTTTGTTAGTATCTCATTCCTTAATTTTGAAAATCTCCAAATTCTTAATTAATATTTTAATTCATATTTATAATTATTAAAAATATTCTCAGCAAGACTATGGACTCTGAGAAACAAACTGAGGGTTCTAGAGGGGCAGGGGTTGAGGGGGGATGGGTTAGCCTGGTGATGGGTATTAAAGAGGGCACGTTCTGCGTGGAGCACTGGGTGTTATATGCAAACAATCATGGAACACCACATCAAAAACTAATGATGTAATGTATGGTGATTAATATAACATAATAATAAAAAAATATATTCTCAGCATTTGTGTATAATAAAATATTTCAAACCTATAGAAAAGTGCAGACAATAATATAAGACTTTATTCTTCCATTTGTTCAGACTAAAAACATTGGGGTCACTGATTCCTTTCACTTACTATGCTTCATATTACTGCAATATCATTGTACCAACTATGCTATTATTTGAAAACTTACTTTAAAACTGATTCATTTTCCTCTCATTCTAATACTACTTGATTCCTCACCTTTACTAACACCTCTCAAATTATGTTGAATGTACCTTCAAAATATATCCGGAATCTACAACTTCTCATCATCCCACTGCTGCCATCTTGGTCCAAGACACCATTGTCTGTTGCCTGAATTATTACAATAGCCTCAGAGTGGATCTGCCAGCTTCTGCCCTTGCCCTCCTCCTCACACATAGTGTAGCCTCAAAACAGCTCTCAGAAGAATGCTGTTAAAATGTAAGGCAGATAATATTCTTCCTCTGCTCAAATCACTACCATGAATTATCATCTCATATAGAATAAAAGCCAGAGCTCTTAATATTCTATTTCTACAAGTTGTCTTTTTGTAGGTAGTTATTTCATTTTCACTGTTAGATGATATCCTCTAGTAAGAAAATAACTCATTTTATTAATCTACTCTTTTATCTATGGACATTTGGGAGCCTTTCATTTGCTTTGCTATTATAAATAATGCTGACATAAGAAATGCTAAAGGAAAGGGGCGACTGGGTGGCTCAGTCAGTTAAGCATCTGCCTTCTGTGTGGGTCAGGATTCCAGTGTCCTCTCTGCTCAGTGGGCAGTCTGCTTCTCCATCTCCCTCTACCCCTCCCCCTTGGCTGTATGCTTTCTCTCTCAAATAAATAAATAAAATCTTTTTTAAAAAATTAAGCATATATTTATTCAGTTCCCTAGCAATTACATTCCTAGGTATTTACCCAAGAGAAATGGAAACGTATGCTTATAATCTGACTTGTACAGAATATTTATGCAGATTTATCTACAATAACCCCAAATAGAAACAATCCAGTGGCCATCAGTGAGTGTGATATACAATAGAAAATTAATTAACAACAAAAATGAAGAAACTGCTGTTACATGCAAAAAACGGATGAATCTGTAGGGGCAAGAGCAGGCTGCCCTAAGATAAGCAACTTTGGCATGGAAATTATCTTGACTTAAAAGCAATCAAAACCTAGTTGTTTTCAGAAAACAACCTCCCCAGACGCTGAGAGGCAGGTTCTGAGGCTGCAGCACCTGGCTGAGTCTGGGTGACGGTGGCCCGCAGTTCCTGCACGGTTGTCCAGGATAAACCAGAAACATGGGAAAACCAATGGAAATGTTTTAAAGTACTTCTCTTTAATCACTTTTGTATTCAGCTTCCTTGATCTGTGGAACTTATTATTTTACAGAGTATTTTAATATACCTTATGACTGGGAAAGAATGCCAAGATGGTATCTGCTTTTGGCAAGATGCTTCGGCTGTGCAGTGATTGAGGATACCTGGCACTGTTTCCTGCATAGGCTCTCACTTCACAAAAGAATATATAAATATATTCATAAAGTTCATCATGAGTTTCAGGCTCCATTTGGAATGGAAACTGAATATGCACATCCCTTGGAAACTCTGATTCTTGGAACTGGGTTTTTCATTGGAATCATGCTTTTATGTGATCATGTCATTCTCCTTTGAGCATGGGTGACTATTCATTTGATAGAAACTACTGATGTCCATAGTGGTTATACATTCCTCTCAACCCTTTAAATCTGATCCCTTTCTATGCCGGTTCTCGGCATCATGATTTCCACCACATGAACTTCATCGGAAACTATGCTTCAACATTTACATGATGGGATAGAATTTTCAGAACAGACTCTCAATTTATTGCCTACAATGAAAAGATGAAGAGGATTGAGAAAACAACTGAATAAATATCTCATCTAAACCTTCCTGAACATACACACTTTCCTGAATTGAAGCGAGTAGCTAACATTGCTTCTGTGGAGCAGAAATAAACATGTGTCTTGGCTGCTAAGTGATACAAAGAACATTAACAACCTTTAATTATCTTCCTAGTGGGAACTTTTTCTACTTTACATAAAAGTTCTGTATGTGTAGAAATAAGTATATATTTAAGTACAGTTTTCATGAGGAAGTTGTAAAGGCCATGTTGCTAGCCTTACAGAAAGGTTTTAAGTAATGGAAGAAGTATTAATTTCTGTCTTTCCCCCAGTAATACCATAGGCCTGAAGTTGAAATTGGTCTTTAAAATCTTTTAAATATATAGTGGCCATTTCAGAAACTCTTAGTAGGGTGTTGGCCTCATATTGAACTTTAAACATTTTTTGGAATTTGCCTAAACATCAAAGTATCATGGGTTGAACCATATCAGTTGACAGTGAGTGAGGTTGCCGAATCAGGAATAGCCAGTACCAAGAACTTCGCTCTTGTCCTGAGCTGACCGGTTTGGGGTGATTCTCTTTCTTTGAGAAGTCTTTTGGGATTGCACTGTACTACTAGTATCTATAAATTAAGGCATTTCTGAATTGTTGTAAGTGGAATATTTTAGTCTAAAGGTTTTCGGGTTACTTGCATTTTTTAAAAAATTGAGCTTTATTTCTGCTATTGACGCTTTCATTTTTGTATTTCAAGTTTTCATTATACTTAAAACTGTATCTTGAAACGTGAACTGACGTGCTGTATTTGCACTTTGAACTATTGAAATAAATGTGATTTTTTTTGTCTGAAAAAAAAAAGAAAAAAGAAAACAACCTCCCCCCTCCACTACCTGCCTGTACCAGGAAGAGAACCATTAACAGAGATTCCTCTTTACCTAAGAAACTTATCTGCAGAACAGGGCAACCTTTATTTTCCAAACATCTCTCGCCTTCCTGCTGATGGTCTTCCTTTGCTTTGTATACCCAGACCTCTACCCCTCTCCTTAGCTCAGATAAACTTCATGTTGCCTGACTGTCTGTGGAATTCTATGTCTATGTGGATTCCCTATACCTATAAAGGTAAATTTGATTTTCTATGTGGATTCTGTATACCTATGAAGGTAGATTTTATTTTCTTCCTATACCTATGAAGGTAAATTTGATTTTCTCCTGTTAATCTGTTTCATGTCAATTTGACTCTCTTAGTCCATCTAGAAAGACCTTGAGGAGTAACAGAAATTTCTTCTCCCCCAACAAATCTCAGAAACATTCTTTTGAGGGAAAGAAGCCAACACAAAAGAATGTGTACTATATAATTTCATTTATATAAATTCTAGAACAAATAAAACCAGTCTATGCTGATAGAACTCAGATCAATTGTTGCCTGGAGGAAGGAATTGACTACGAGGAAGTACAGGGGAATTTTCTGGAGTTATGTAAATGTTCTATATTTTGATTGTGGAAATGGTAGCACATGTATATATGTTCATTAAAACTCATGGAATTGGGGTGCCTGGGTGGCTCAGTCAGTTAAGCATCCGACTCGTGATTTTGGCTCAGGTCCTGATCTCATGGGTCTTGGGATTGAGCCCCATGTTCAGCTCTGCACTCAGCGGGGAGTCTGCTTGAGATTCTCTCTCTGCTCCTCCCCCATCTCACTCTCTCTCTCAAATATATAAATCTTAAAAAAAACCTCATTGAACTACACACTTAAAATCTGTGCATTTTATTCTAAACAAGTTACTCCTCAGTAAAGTTTATTTTAAAAATAATACTACTAGAAACATATAGGAGTCATTTTTTTAAAAAAGATTTTATTTATTTGAGAGCATGAGAGAAAGAGAGAGCGAGCACAGGGAGAGGGAGAGGAAGAAGGATGAGCACACTCCCTGCTGAGCGTGGAGCCCGATAGGGGGCTGGGTCCCAGGGCCCCGAGATCATGACCTGAGCTGAAATCAAGCTTTGGACACTTAACTGACTGAGCCACCCAGGTGCCCCTATACATATACATTTTTGTCCATATCACATATGTGTACATTTTGTGCTGGCTCCAGATATACACGGTATACCTAGAAATGGAAATCTTCTGTCTTAGAGTTTGCAGATGTTTAGTTTTACAAGATAATGTGAGACTGATCTTCAAAACAACTTACCAACTGGCACTAGCAGTGTATAAGAGTTCCTATTGATCTACGTCTTCATTAGCACTTGGTATTTTCTGATTTCTTAATTTTTCCAATAGGTAGTGGGTAAGAATGTTACCTCACTATGGTCTTATTTTAAATTTTGATTAGTAATAAGGTGGAATATTTTTTCCCACTTATTGACCATTTGTGTTTTCTCTAAAGTTACAGTTCAAGTATTCTATTTGTCTACTATTTCTCATTGACTTTGTAGAAGTTCTACATGTTGTTAACCTTCGTTTATTTATTTATTTATTTATTTATTTATTTATTTATTTATTTATTTATTGAGAGAAAGCAAGTGCACATGTGAGTGGGGGCAATTGGGGGGGAGTGGGAGAGAGAGAATCCCAAGCTGGCTCTATGCCCAGTGTGGAGCCTGATGAGGGGCTTGACCTCATGCCCCTGAGATCATGCCCTGAGCCAAAATCAAGAGTTAGATGCTTAAAGCAACTGAGCCACCCAGGTATCCCCATGTTGTTAACCTTAAAAATAAAACTTCCAGTTATTTTTTTACCAAAAGATGAGTTTTTTCAGCAGTAGCAAAGAATTATGATCTGGGACAAGCTAGCTATGGCAAAGTCCATAGCCAAGCCCAACAAACAAAGGAGAGGTAAGCTCTTATATAGAGGAAAGGGAGAAGTTGGGAAGGCTGTTATAAACAAAAAGTCCATTGACATTAATTGGGAATGGGAAGTATAGTAGTTTTTCATTGGCTGAGTTCTGACAGTCTCTCATGAGCTGGGCTGTTGCTAGGGAAGGAGATAAACCTTTCTTCTTCCTGCAGGGATAATAAAGTAGTATCCACCTGCAAAGTCCCTCTCTTCCTTTGGGTCTGAAATTGACAAGTGGTAGGGCATGAGAGCTCCCACTACAGAACCTTCTGACTCCATTTTAGTAGTTTCCCCTTAATGTTCACAATATATTCTGGATTCTTGATCTTTGTCATTATATGTGCCAAAAATATCTCCTTTCTGTGATTTGTCTTTTCAGCCCTCCCTTTTCTAATCTTTATTTTTTATTATTTTTTTCCAGTTTTATTGAGAAAAAATTGACATACATTACTGTATAAGTTTAAGGTGTATAACATGATGGTTTGGTTTATATATATTGTGAAATGATTACTGCAACATGTTTAGGTAACATCCATGTTCTCATGTAGATACAATAAAAAGAAAAGAAAAAAATAAGAAAAATGTTCTTCTTGTGATGAAAACTCATTTTTCACTCCTTTAGTATAAACGTATTTTAATGAACAGTTCTTAATTTTAAGGTGGGTTTTTTTTTAATGGTTAATGCTTGTTGTGCCTTCTTTAAGAAATCATTTCATATCCAGATGTTATAAAGATAATTTCTATTTTCTTCTGAAAGTTTAAAAATTTTTGGTTTCACATCAAATCTTTAATCCAGTTATCTTAGTGTGTATAAGGCCAAGTTGTTATAGAAAGAAGAACCCAAAATAGAGGGCTTAAATAATACAGACATTTTTATTTTTCAAGTAATAGCTCCAAAGTAAGTGTTTTAGCCTGGAGACTGGTTTTGCTTTATGTGATCATTCAGAGACCCCAATCTTGATGATGTCTCTGCCAAGGGTAGTTTGCTGATTGCCATTACATGAACAAGATACATCCTTCCACTTATTTAGGTCTCCTGGAATTAATAACTGTAGGAAGAAGACAGTGGGGAACAAAATGGAAGAGATAGCATGAATAGGATCTAGGGACCTGGAGGAGGGGCTCCCACAGGCTGTGCTCAGTTCTCTGCAACCACTGCCTACCTATGATCTTTGTTAGGCACCATGGGACTGGTTCTCGGATGCCCCACAGCTAGGGCTCCGAGGTTTAGAGGAGCATTCTGAGATTGGTGTTGGAACTTCTAGAAGGTGCCAAGCGGTTGAAGCTGTGAGTGCCAAACAGCAGCAGAAGGCTGCAGGTATAGCTGCCCTCATGCTGCTGGAGGGATCTGATTGGAACTGGAAACTGGAAGCAGGAGCTTCTTCTCCCCTTCTCCTGCCTTCCTATGTCCATCTCCCACTGACAAAACCTAAGAGAAACCGCCTGGTAGTGGGACAAGTAGTGCTGCAGTGGAAAACCTTGTGCATATTTTGTTTTGTTTTTTCTTCCTCCGGGCAAATTCTTAGTGGGATTATATGTAGCTTTTACGAGATATTGCCAACTTTTCCTCTGTATAGGATTGGACCATTTTGCTCTCAGCAACAACATACGAGAGTGTTTTTCCACAGAGACACATGAACGGAGTACATTGTCAGACTTTTGAATCTTTGCCAAACTAATAGGTACTAAATAATTTGGATTTCTCTTATGAAGTTGGACATCATCTCGTATGTTTGAGATCCATTTATATGTCTTTTCCTGTGAATTTTCTGTTCATGTGTTTTGCCCATTTTTTCTATTGGATTTTGGTGATTCTACTCATTTTTAAACATACATTATGGTAATTAGGCCTTTACTTGTCATATAACTCTCAGTATTTTCTCCCAGTTTGTCATTGTTTTCTGACTTTGCCGATCAACTTAACTTCAGAAAACAAAACAAAAAAAATCACGTTAGTACCATTATGGCATTTCCTTACATATAGATGTTAATTTTGAGGAAAATTGACATCTTTTTTATTTTACTTCCTTTATCCAAGAGCAAGGAATCCTTTTCATTTGTTCAAGGCTTTGAAAAAATGAGTTTTTAGAAGATTTTTCTCATGTAAGTTTGTATGTTTCTTGTTAAGTCTACCCTTAAGTATTTTATTTTTTGTTGCTTTTGTAAACAGGGTTTAGTTTTACATTAAGTCTTTTATTGTTTGATATGTATGAAGGATATTGTTTTTATATGTTAATTTTATATGTTAGTTTTAAATATAGCAATGTTACTGAATTCTTTAATGTCTATGTTGGTTTTAGTATTGATTTTTGGAATTTTCTAGGTCTATTTTCTTTTTTTCTTTTTTTGTTTTAAAGATTTTATTTGTTTATTTGAGAGAGAGAGAGAACACAAGCAGCGGGCAGAGACAGAGGGAGAAGCAGGCCTCCCGCTGAGCAGGGAGCCCGATGTGGGGCTCAATTCCAGGACCCTGGGACCATGACCTGAGCGGAAGGCAGACAATGACTGAGACACCCAGGCACCCCTTCTAGGTATATTTTCATAACATAGGCAAATGTAATTTCACTTCTTTTCAATTTTATGCCTTTAATTGAATTGTCTTGTCTTATTACATTGACTAATCTCCATTAAAATAGTAAGTTATCGTGGAGATAGTGAGCATTCTTGCTTTGTTTCTGACCTTAGTAAGAATGCCTCTAATCTTTCCCTGGTAAGTAAGAGGCTGAGGTATATTTTATTATGTTATGAAGCATCTATCAATTTCTATTTTATTGAATTTTTATTTATTTATTTATCTATTTATTTTTTTAAAAAGATTTTATTTATTTATTTGAGAGAGAGAGAGAATGAGAGATAGAGAGCACGAGAGGGAAGAGGGTCAGAGGGAGAAGCAGACTCCCCACTGAGCAGGGAGCCCGATGTGGGACTCCATCCCGGGACTCCAGGATCATGACCTGAGCCGAAGGCAGTCGCCCAACCAACTGAGCCACCCAGGTGCCCTATTTTATTGAATTTTTAAAAAACAGATAGATCTGAATTGTGTCAAAGATCTTTTCAGCATCTGTGGAACTAATCTTATCATTTCCTCCTTGTAAATATTATATTATTGGATAAATTATATTAACGGTTTCTTAATGTCAAACCATCCTTATGTTCTTAGAATAAATCCATCTTGGTCATAAAGACTTTTTGTTGTTGCTGTTTGTGGTTTTGTTTTTTAAAGTTTTAAAAGACTTATTTTTTAGAGCAGTTTCAGGTTTACACCAAAATTGAGAGGAAAGTACAGAGAGTTCCTGTATATCTCCTGTCCTCTACACATTATCAACATCCCCCACCAGGAACATTTGTTATAATCAATATACTTATACTGATAAATCATTATCACTCAAAGTCCATAGTTTACATGAGGGTTTGCTCTTGGTGTTGTATATTCTATGATAATTGTGTAATGACATGTATCCACCATTGTATTATCATGCAGAATAGTTTCGATGCCCTAGGAGTCCTTTGTGGTCTACCTATTCATCCTTTTCCCTGACCCCCTGGAAAACACTGATCATTTTACTGTCCCCATAGTTTTGCCTTTTTTAGGATGTCATATTGTTGGAGTCATACAGTATGTAGCCTTTTCAGATTAGCTTCTTTCACTTAGTAACATGCATTTAAGTTTCCTCTGTGTCTGGGTGGCTCAGCTGGTTAAGCCGCTGCCTCTTGATCTCAGTTCAGGTCTTGATCTCAGGGTTGTGAGTTCAAGCCCCATGTTGGGCTCCATGATGCTGGGTATGGAGCCTACTTAAAAAAAGAATTTCCTCCGGGTGCCTGGGTGGCTCAGTTGTTGAGCTTCTGCCTTCAGCTCAGTTCGTGATCCCAAAATACACCTAGAAGGGGCTCCTGGGTGGCTCAGTCATTAAGCATCTACCTTCGGTTCAGGTCATGATCCCAGGGTCCTGGGATCGAGTCCCGCATCGGGCTCAGCGGGAAGCCAGCTTCTCCCTCTCCCACTCCCCAGGCTTGTGTTCCCTCTCTCTCTCGTATCTCACTGTCAAATAAATAAATAAAATCTTTAAAAAAAAAAAAAGAATTTCCTCTGTGTCTTTTCATGGCTTAATAGCTCATTTCTTTTTAGCACTGAATAATATTCCATTGTCTGGATGTACTACAATTTATTTATCTATTCATCTACTGAGGGATATCTTAGTTGCTTCCAAGTTTTGGCAATTACAAATAAAACTGCTATAAACATCCATGTGTGTCTATGTATGGATAAATGTTGTCAGCCCATTTGAGTAAATACTAAGGAACAGGATTGCATAATTTTTTAAAATATGCTTTGGGATTCTGCTGCTAATATTTGGCTTAGAATTTTTTACATCGTATCCATAAGCGAGAGTTGAACAATATTTGTCATATTTTGATATTGATGTTATACTGGCTTCAAAAAACCAAATTGGAATGCCTTTTTCTTTTTTTTTTTAAAGATTTTATTTATTTATTTGAGAGAGAGAGAATGAGAGACAGAGAGCATGAGAGGGAAGAGGGTCAGAGGGAGAAGCAGACTCCCCGCTGAGCAGGGAGCCCGACGCGGGACTCGATCCTGGGACTCCAGGATCATGACCTGAGCCGAAGGCAGTTGCTTAACCAACTGAGCCACCTAGGCGCCCGGAATGCCTTTTTCTTTTAAAATGCTCTGAAACAATGTATGTATCATCTAGGTATCAGATCTTTAGGGATTTAGAATTTCTTTGTGAAGCCATCTGAGCCTGGTACTTTTTTGTGTGGATAGTTATTGGATATCTTTCTTTATTTCTTCTAATAAAACTGGTTTGTCCAGGCTTTCTATATTTAGTGGGATTAATTTTGGCATATTGCAGTCTAATACTATGAAAATAATTACATAATACCATGTCACTTTCTGTTTTAATGACTATCTCTCTTATTGTTTCTTATTTTGAAAGTTTACGCTTTCTTTCTGGATTAGGTTTATTAGTGGTCTGTCATTAAAATCTTTTTTTCCCAAATAGTCAGCAGGTTGATTTATTTATTAGTCTATTGGTTCTCTGTATTCAACCGCATTGATTTCTGTTTTTAATCTTTATTTTCTTCCTCCTGCTTTTCTTTGGTATAGCTTTTTTTTTAACAAAATTTTTAAAAAAGATTTTATTCATTTACTTGTCAGGGAGAGAGAGAAAGAGCACAAGCAGGGGGAGCGGCAGGCAGAGGGAGAAGCAGGCTCCCCCCTGAGCAGGGAGCCCAAAACAGGACTTGATCACAGGACCCCGGAATTACAACCTGAGCCAAAGGCAGATGCTTAACCGACTGAGCCATGCAGGCGTCCCTGGTATAGCTTTTTGAGTTAGAAATAGAATTCATTTATAATTATTCTTTTGTTTTCATTATATAAATATTTGAAGGCTGCAGATTTTCCCCTAATCACTGATTTGTTTTTTTATAGATTCTGATGTATATTGTTTCTATTATCTTTTTCGTTTTTAGAAATTATGAAATTCAATTTGTATACTAGTTTTCATTTCATCTAATACTTCTTTAATACCACACTTCAAAATTTTTAGGTAGAAAAGATTGTTTTCTGATTTTCTTATCAATTTTTAGTATTATTATATGTTTATTACTTTTATTATTTAATTAAAATACTATTTGCATTATTTCTAGTTCTGTTATGGAGAAGTGACACGGTACAAAGTCAATTTTCATGACCAAGTCCATATGTGTTTGGGAGGAAAGAATACTCTCTATTTTTGAGGTGTAAATTTGAATATATCCATGAGACCTACTTTATTATGTTGTTAGATTTTTTATATCTCTAATTTGATCCATTCGACCTTCATTGGTTTGAGAGAGATGCTGATGTCTCTTATTTTTATTCTATTTTATTGTAAACTGAGCAGTATGATTAATTCAATGTTTTGCATTTGAGAGTAAGACAAACAAGATATACAACAGGATTCCTCTAAATGATACATTTATTTCTGCTAAAAACTTCTCTAGGTTCTAATCCAGGGACTGCCAATACTAGTTTAATGTCATTAGGCAAATATTTTATTCTTAGGCTTGTCTGTCTTCTGTGTAAAATGAGGTGAGTTATGGGATTTTTTTTAATCCAATACTATATCAATACAATAAAAGTGCTTTTGAAATAATACTTGTTGTTACTGACTGAAATTATTGCAATAACAGCGATTATTTGTTAAGTGCTTCTTGCCTGCCAGGCTCCGTGCATGGCACTTTATGTATATGTTTTCACTGAATTGAGGCATATTTGTTTTAGTTTTTCATCAAACCCTAGAAGGTTGCCTGTATGACTCAATTGGCAGACACCTGATTGATTGGCTCAGTATTTTAAGGAGACCATCCACTGCATAAATTGACAGTGGACACTGCATGTTGTCGGACCCAACTTTTTACTTGAATCAGGACAATGGTCAGAGAAATCACACTGGACAAGGAAGCAATTAGGCAACATTTATTTCTGTTAGTTTCCAGGTTTGGCAGGAAGCAAGACCAGAATGGGATAAGGAGCTCAGACCTTTACAGGGTGTGACTGGAATCTTGGACAAAGAGGAACAGAGCTGTTTTCCTGGCCAGCTATTTTCATCCCCGGGCTCATACAAGTGCTCCCAGTGTTAAAAAATATTGTGGCGAAAGATTGTTCCTTGAGATCAGCCGACTTAGCATCCTAACAAGGAATGGTTAGCTCTAAGCCAATCTCCTTTTGTCTTTAGTAGCAACTCTGTTGATAAAATAGAAGCAAGTAGTAAGAGGTCTCACCCTGCCTCAGGTTAATTAACATAATTCCTGCCCCTTCAGCTCAAGATACTTTGTGTTGTTCTTAAACTCCCTTACCCATTTGGTCAACCATGTAACATTATTATCTTCTATCCCCATCAGGGTTGATAAATATATGATACTAGTGTCAATTCTTCTTCCTTCTGTGCCCCTGGTAGAGATTCAGTTACTCTTCAATTTGTATCCTTTCTTGCCAAACTTCTCAACATGACACCCAAGTAACAAGACTAGGATTTGCCCCCACTATGAAATACATTGCCATTATTATTTAGGCACTCTGGATGCAAAGACAAGGAACTGGGCAGCCTAGTGTGGTACACAGGAATGTAAACAACATCTCTAGTTCAGAGGAATCCGTGCTGTGACAGAGAGGAGCTGCTGCCTAACTTTAAGAGTGGTGAATTTAATTCCTTTAATGGCATGAAGATGTCCAACTCGCTTGAACGCCTCAGACTATGCTATTTGTCCTGCTCAGTACAACGTGCCGGTATGCATTGAATGTCCGCTTTGGTAGTTCGCACCATATGCCACAGCATGCTTGTGTACCAAGTCATAGATGTGTTTTCAGTTGGATCAATTTGCAAAACTTGTGTTTAACACAGTTGGAACTGGCAAAGTCTCTCAGGTGGTCTGTTGAGCCTAATGGGAACTTCTGCTATAAATACAGATGCTGGATGTGAATAATAGCTAAGAGGCATCGCATGACATCATATACTCTGTTATTGTATTACCTCTGTTTTTTGGTGCATGGGAGAATGTGGGCAGGGCTGGGTTCGTGGCAACTCTGACTCTGCAAGTCAGAGGTGTAAGCATATGAACCGTAGGTTCACATGCTCAGTGTTGTGTTTCAAAAGAACTGGGTGTGTCTCTGTTTGGCTTAGCATTACATTTTATTTTCATTTCAAAGTATGGAGGATCTGTTTCAGTGCTCCCGTCATTAGTGTAATTTGCTGATTTAAAAGTAGATTTTACTTTTATATCCAAACAGACATGGCTAGGAGACACCATAGATCATTAAAAGACTCTAACTGGGGACATCTGCAAACATTTTGAGACACTTTATTCTGGACTCTCTTAAGTGCACTAGATACAATACGGAACAATAGTCCTTTCACTTTGAGGACTTGTAACATAGATGCCTAGAAGGGAACAATAAGAAATGATTCATAATATTTTCTCCAGAGACTGTTGCCATGATGATTTTGCAGCATTTACTCTAAAGGAAGCAACCAATGTAAAATGGAAATGAATAGCATGAATAGAACAGGCAAGGAAAATAACAGACCATGCTTTGTAGACAGCTCCATAAACCCTAGAGTCCAGACTTTCCTGAAATTGGCCCTTTGTATGTATGGTACCGGGCAAAATGGTTCTCTGAAAAGACACCGTAGGACCAGAAGGATCTTCATGCTTTATAGACCTTTGTTGTGACCCATGCCATTAATAATAAATAATGCAAACCTGGGTAGTCTACGAAGAAAGGGGATACTATCAGAATGATTCTCTTGGATTACAAGGAATAGCACATAGATAGACACTGTGCTGTTTTGTTGAGTTGAGCTATTGACCATCAATAAAATGTGCATGTCAAATAACAACTGAATCATCTGGTACTCACAGAAGTACAAGTTTTTGAAATAATTGTCCCAAACTGTGGGTAAAATTTACGATGAATTTTTTTCATTATTGTGTTAATTGAATGCATCATCAAAACTCTAATAGTCTGCTACTTACCATTTAGTTTAGATCATAACCACCAAGTTTAATTAAGTAATGCAGACAAGACTCTGTAGCCATACAATATATATGAACTCGGATTTATAAGCAGTTTAATTTGATTGCAATACAAACACAATAAATATTTTAAAATCACGTATTTATGTAATAATAGTGAGTTCATACAGTATCTTTCATTCAGGACTTCCAGTGCCTTAGTAATGCTGCCATAGCTGTACAGGAGGTAAGTGGGAGTCAACTGACATCATCCTGAGTCCAAGGGCATTGAGTAATTTGTTAGTATATCTAAATGGCACCTGCAGGATGGATTCCCAAGGATCCAGCTTCCAGTGAGTTTCAGATCTGGAAGATGCATATGGCGCCATAAGACTGAGGCCGTTCTTGTGCAGGGGGAGGGAAGGACCCAGTATTCTGCATTTTAACAAGGCCCTCGCCTTTCTTCCAGGTAATCCTGAAGTCTGGACCACGTTATAAGAAATACTGACCAAGATCTTAAAGGTCATCTAATCCCAAGTCCTCATTTTACAAAGGGTCTACAAAGGTTAGATGACTTGATCAAGGTTTGGTAGCTAATTTGCACATCGTCTCTCTACTCCCACCTCCAAGACCCAGGAGTCCAGGAAGGTTAGAGAAGTTCCTTGATGAAGTCGGGCAGAAAAGCTTTTTTGTGGGAGTTTGTGACATTCTTCCTACCCCCCGGTCGTTAACCTGCATGGAGTTAGCATCTCCCTCAGACCATCTCTGACGTCCCAAAACACGGAAAGAAAGTTGCCAGACCAGGGCGGCCGCGGGGCCTGCGGGGGGGAGGCGGGCGGCTCCGCCTCCCGCGCTCGCGGGCGGGCTAGACACTGGCAGCCGAGCGGCGAGCGCGGGACTCAGAGGCTGGCGGCGGGAGGGGAAGGCGCGGGGCGTGGTTTGCAGCTTTCCGAGCGCCAAGGAGCGGAGCGCGTTCTGCTGCGTCCCGAGCCTTCGGCTGGACCGAAAAAGCGAGCGGGAGAACGAGCAAAGGGCGCGATCGTGGGAGCAAGGCAAGTGGGGCGCCGACCTGGGTCAGCCCCAGCCCGCGCCCTCGCCCCTTGCCGGGCCAGTAGCGGGTGAGGGCGGTCGCGGGCCCCCAGCGCCCCGGTGCGCCCCGGAGAGAGCGGGCTGAGGCGGGGAGGGAGAGCGGGAGGGAGGGAGGGGAAGGGGCGGGGGCGAGGGAGGGAAAGGTCCCCGAGCCCGGGGCGGGGGGGTGGGGCGGGGGCGGTAGGCGCGAGAACTGACCCGATGCCGGGGTCCGAGCCGGTTACCGGAAACTTTGCCCGGGTGGGGAGAGCGGGGTGCGTGGAGGGCGCCGCAAACTTGTCAGCGGGCGGGGCGCTCCGGGGATTGGAGCGAGCGCCAGCGGGTGGCGTTTGTCTCTCCGGCTTCTTTGTGTCACCTCCGGGCCCCAGCCCGCCGGTACGCCCGGCTCAGAAAGGGGCTGTGCGGGGGGCTCGGCCCTGATCCCCGTGCCGCCTCGGTCGGGCCCAGGCCCCAGCACTCCGGATCCGCTGATTGTTTTCGTTCCTCGCGTCACGCCTGGGCGGGAAAGATTTTGAACCCCGCGTGAGCTAGAACGCGGAGAGCCGCGGCGCAGAGATGGCCAAATCGTGGGCGGCGCGAGGCTCGCCCCGCGTCCCCGGGAACCCGCGGGCCGGGGCGCACCGGGGCTGGACAGGGCGCGGGGACCCGGGGGCCCCAGCGCTCGAGGAACAGCGGCGGGCGCGGCAGTCAAGCGCCCCCGCGGCGGGGGCCTCTCGGACGGCTCGGATTATAATTCCATTTTGATTGCTTGGGGTCTTTGTTGTCTGAAATTGCCTTGAGGGTCTGACGGTAGCACCTTCTTTTCCTTAGGTTATTTTTCTTCTGTTAAAAAAAAAAGCGGGGGGTGGGGGACTTGTGTGGAATCAGTGCTGCTCGAAACAACGTGAGCCACCTTATTAGATGCAGCTTGAAGAAGTCCTGTGTAACATTTGCCTTTGTGGACGCTTGTTATTTCCGAAAGTTATTATTTTCCCCTCCCCTAGTGGAAGGGAGCGTCTGAGCTGGATGCCAGCAGGCTCGATTGTGTACAAGCACCAGCAAGTCGGAGCCCAACCGAGGGTGTTTCTTTGTAGCCGCTCAACACTTGGGCATCTCTTGTTTTCTTTTTTTAAAGTTTGTTTGATTTCAAGCAACTTTCATCTGCTTTTTTTGAAAGTTTCCCTAGCTCCGAAGTCCTCCTTGCAGTTATTATGTGGTTGTGCTCTGATGGGTTCGGCTACTTTTAGGGTTGGGGGTTACAATGAACATCTGAACCATACCTGGCCCTTCACCCCTCGGGTCCCTGCCATTGAGACCTTGTAAATATCGCCAGTAGAGCGTGTTCACCTTTTATGAGATGGAATATTTGGCGTGTTTTTGTACTTTAATGCATGACTCCTTTTTTAGTTTTCTTTCTGGAAAACTGTTGGGACTTTCAAGGGCTTTTCCCGAGATAATTACTAAACGGCCTTAGCCCCGCCATTACGCCCCCTACCCCCAATGCACCACGAGGGAGAAGGGAGCAGGTGTAATCCTCATTAAGTTTTTTTGTGTGAAGACTCTGGAGATGTCAAAATAAGTAAAAAGTGGAAATTCTTAGTTCTTTGTTCACTTTGAGTCAACTGAACTTTATTTGAATTCAACAAAAATAAAAATCAAACCAGTTTGGTCAGCTTAGCCTCGTACATTAAGATTGCTTAAAAAAAAATCATGTGAGTAAGTTTACCCAATTAGAAACTTTACAAGCATTTCAGTGCATTAGTGCTAGTTTGTTCGCAGGGTATTGCAGTATGTTTAGAGAACTGAATCACAATGGGGTTATTCTAGGTAGTGCCCTCAGTAGCTTAACAGAGTTTAGAGTAAAGCTCAAAAATGGAATCAGCCATGTCTTAATAAGTAAGGGTAAGAGTGGAAAGCAGTTGAGTAATTTGTCATTACTCATAGGTTTTTAATATAGATTTTTAATAATTTCACAAAATTATTGATTCATTTACTCAAATAAGCTCTTACCATATGTCAGCCCCTGTGCTGAAATCTGGGGTTCCAAATAATAATAGTTACCATTTATGGAGTGCTTATTTTGTACCGGTAAATGTTTTGCATAGATTACCTCATTTATCTAATAAATATTTATTGAGTGCCTACAATGTATTGTGCTAGGTGCTGGAGTTCTAACAGCGCGTGGGACTGCTGTGGTTCCTGCTGGTAGTGGGGGAGAGCTGGGGAAGATCCACAGAACATGAAAAACATTAGCAAACTAATTGCAGATTTGAAAATGTCAATCAGATCACACACTTTCCTATTTAAAATCCTTCAGTGGCTTCCCATCTCCGTCTGAGTGAAGGGCGGACCTGACTGGCCCCCAGAGTTTACTCCATCTGGTCCTCCTCATTCCCCAGTCCTTCACCTTTTTGAACTTATCTGCTGCTCTGCTTCTTGCTCATACTTCTACAGCCAAACTAGTTGCCTTGCTGTTTGAGATGCCTTTGGACTTGCTGTTTCCTCTGCTTGGAATGCCTCCTGCGCAGCCCCGGTATCTTTCTGGTTCCC
Source organism: Callorhinus ursinus (assembly GCF_003265705.2). Taxonomy (NCBI): domain Eukaryota; kingdom Metazoa; phylum Chordata; class Mammalia; order Carnivora; family Otariidae; genus Callorhinus; species Callorhinus ursinus. Next base: position 37,221,951 of record NW_027397070.1, read on the forward strand.
TCCCTGACCCCCTTCACTTCCTTACTCAATACTGTGTTCTCAGTGAGCCTTGGCAAAACCCCAGATTTAAAAATCACAACCCCTCTTGTAACTCCCATTCCCTTGTTCACGATTTATTGTTTTTCTCCATGGCACTTTTTTTTTTTTTTAAAGATTTTATTTATTTGTCAGAGCGCACAAGCAGGGGGAGTGGCAGGCAGAGGGAGAGGGAGAAGCAGGCTCCCCACTGAGCAGGGTGCCCAATGCGGGACTTGATCACAGGACCCTGGGATCATGACCTGAGCCGAGGTCTCCATGGCCCTTATGACCATATAACTAATACTCATTTGTTAATGGTCTGTCTTCCCCCGCTAGATTGCACTCCGTCAGTGCTGTTGTAGTCACTGCTGTTGTAGTCACTGTGATACCCTCAGAACCTGGAACACACCCTGACATGCAGTGGGTCCTTAAGAACTATTTGTTGAATGGATGTTGAGTAGAAAGAAGGAGACATCAGGGGGCTGAAACAGAGACCAGCGGCTCCTGTGTTCATAGTGAGAAGGCGAAGGGGCTGGCCGTGTTTTTGAGGCAGGAGGTTGCGGGGAGGAGAGAGGCATGGCTGAAGATCAGCAGGGGAAACGGCATTGAGTCAGGAGAGAGCTTGGCAGTGTGTGGCTTTACTGGAACTGGGAGAGGGTTGTTGTTCCTGAGCACTGTGAGCTGGAGGGGAAGAACTAAGTGAAGATGGAATGGTAATCAGGTGGACTATAAAGCTGGGCCTTCCTTGTAGGCCAAGGTTTAGATAAATTCACTTCGAATCCCCATATATACCCTATTAGCCCCGTTTTATAGTTTATAAAACTGGGCATCAAGTAATTTTCTGAGGCTACCTAGTAGGTGAATGGCAGAGCCTAGCATAGGAAGCCAGGCTCTCTGACTTCCAAACACTTATATTTGACCACTATGCCAGCGTCAAAAGACAGAGTCCCCACCCTGATGGACGAGCCATTGCAGTATGCATGTGGCAATGCTGGAAAAGATGTATTCTTCCAGGCTGTGGGAGGGGGAGGCACCTAGTAATGCCCGGGAGTGGAACAGGCCAAATTGGAAAAAATGAAATCATTTTCCCTTTTTTTATTATTAGGAAATATTTCACATTGGCTACATCTTAATTAAGAAACAATGTTAATGTTAAATGCAACAGCCTGTGCTTCAGGGCTTCACTGTGTGTTCGCTTTTTATTCCTGCTTGCTTTCACATCTACCAATGACCCGTGTCAGATGCCCCCTCTCCTACTTTTGCCCAGTGAAAGATTACGTCTGGAATAGTGTAAAATCACTTATGTTTAAAGCCTGTAATTCTTCACTGAATTGCATAGGTTATGTTCTTTTCTGATTGTTATCTTAAACTGTCTAAACCTTGCGGGTTAGTGTGGTAATACACTGGCTCTGTTGAGTGTAATTGACACACGGTAAGCTGCACATATTTAGAGTGTAAAATTTGGTAGGTTTTTTTACTTAACATAAAGACCTGTGAAACCATCTCTCCGTTTGGCCCCTCCTTACACCCTGCATCCTCTTTCCCTAGACAACCGAAGATAGCTCTCTGACCCTATGGATTAAGTTTGTGGTTTTAGAATTTTATAGAAATGGAATCATAACGTCTCTTTTTTGTTTGGCTTCTTTCACTTAGCATAATTATTTGGAGATTCATCCATGTTGTGTAAATCAGTGATTCATCCTTTTTTGTTGCTGAATGGTATTCATTGTATGGATATACCCCAGTTCATCCATCCATTCACCCATTGGTTGATATTTGGCTTTTTTCCAGTTTTTGGCTATTAAAAATAAAGCTCCTGTCAACATTACATATAGTCTTTGTGTGGACATCTGCTTTCATTCCCCCTGGGTAAATATTTAGGAGTGGAATGGCTGGATCGTATGGTAGATATATGTTTTGAAGGGGTTGTACACTTTTACATTCCGAAAGTTGTGTATGAGGGTTCCATTTGCTGTGCATCCTTGTCAGCACTTAGTATGGTCAGGCTTTCCATATACATTCTACTAGAGGTGCAGTGGTATCTCATTGTGTTTTTAATTTGCATTTCACTGATGACTAATGATATGCTTATTTACCATCCATATATCTTCTTTATTGACGTTTCTGTTTATATTTTTTGCCCATTTTTTATTGGGTTCATTGCTTCCTTATTGAGTTTTCAGAATTCTTTATATTTTCTAGATGCAAGTTCTTTATCAGATACATGATTTGCAATATTTACTTTCAGTCTATTCCTCATCTTATAGTTTCTTAACAGTATCTTAGAAGATCAGAAGTTTTCAATTTTAATGAAGTCCAATTTATCAATTTATTCTTTGATGAATTGTACTTTTGATGTCGTACCTTAAGAAATCTTTGCCTGACTCAAGGTGAAAAAGATCTTTTTCTAAGAGTGATTTATAACTCTTTATTTATGTATTTTAGTTATTTATAACTCTTGGGAAAACTATAAAAGAATGTAAAACTATAAAGTTTTCATTTTACATTTAGGTCAGTCTGTTTTGAGTTAATATTTGTTTACAGAGCGAAGTATGGGTTGAAGTTTACCTTACTGCTAATGGGAACATTTGGCAATTTCTAGAGACAGATAATGTATGGAGATGATGTCTTATGTGTGTTGGGGGGAAGATGGGTGGCATTTGCTGTTGGCATCTAGAGGGTCAAAACCAGGGATGCTGCTCAGGATACAATGAACAAGAGCGATCCTCTCAACAAAGAATCATTCAAAGTGTCAATAGTGCCAAGCTTGAGAAACCCTAGGTTAGAGGTTTATCAGTTTTATTGACCTTCCCAGTGAACCAGCTATTTTGTTTTATTGATATTTTCTTTTGTTTTTCTATTTTCTATTTAACTGACTTTTCACTCTGATCCTTATTGCTTTTCTTATTCTAGTTTCTTTTTTTTCCTTCAAAGATTTTATTATATTTGAGAGGGAGAGAACATGAGCTGAAGAGGGGCAGAGGGAGAAGTAGACTCCCCACTGAGCAGGGAACTCGCCTGGGGGCTTGATCCCAGGACCCTGAGATCATGACCTGAGCTGAAGGCAGACGCTTAACTGACTGAGCCACCCAGGCACCCCATTATTCTAGTTTCTTTAAGTCGTTCATTTTGTGACCGTATTTCTTTTCCTACATAGATGTTTGGTCCTGTAAGTTTCCTCCCAGGTACTGCTTTAGTGACATCTCACAAATTTTGATATTGTGTAAAGCCATTTTTATTCAGTTCAAAACTAAAAAACATTTTCTTTGATATATTCTCTGACCCTGAGTTACCCATATTACTTGGTTTCCAAATATTTGTGGATTTTCTAGAGATCTTTCTGTTATTTATTTCTGATTCAATTCCATTGTTGTCAAAGAGCATACTTTGTATGGCTCAAATCCTTTTACATTTATCAAGTTATTTTATAGCCCAGAATATAATTTCTTTTTTAAAATTGTTAATTAACTAATTTTTTAAAGATTTATTTATTTAATTAATTTTTAAAGATTTTATTTATTTTATTTAAAGACAGAGAGAGTGAGAGAGAGCATGAGAGGGGAGAGGGTCAGAGGGAGAAGCTGACTCCCTGCTGAGCAGGGAGCCTGATGGGGGACTCCATCCTGGGACTCGGGGATTATGACCTGAGCCGAAGGCAGATGCTTAACCAACTGAGCCACCCAGGGGCCCATAATTTCTTTTGGTAAATGTTTTATGTGCACTTGAATGTGTTTGAATTTTTTTTTTAAGATTTTATTTATTTATTTGACAGAGAGATAGAAAGAGAGAGCACAAGTAGGCAGAGAGGCAGGCAGAGGGAGAGGGAGAAGCAGGCTCTCTGCTGAGCAGGGAGCCCGATGCGGGGCTCAATCCCAGGACCCTGGGATCATGACCTGAGCTGAAGGCAGACCGACTGAGCCACCCAGGCGCTCCATGTTTGAATTTTAATTACACCATCTTAAAGAAACATAATATCAACATGACTTATCTCTATTCGTGTTAACCTTGATCACCTGGCTGAGATGTCAGGTTTCTCTACTGTAAAGTTACTCTTTTCTCCCCCTTCTGTACTGAACTTTTTGGTAAGGAAGTCACAATGTGCAGCTCACACTTAGAATGCAGAGTTATGCTTCATCTCCTTGAAGGGTGTTACTTTTTTATTCAATGTGATGATCTCTGTCTTTTATTTATTTATTTATTTTTAAAGATTTTATTTATTTATTTTGAGAGAGAGGAGAGAGAGAGAGAGAGAAAGAGCACGAGCAGGGGGGAGGAGCAGAGGCAGAGGGAGAAGCAGACAAGCAGACTCCCTGCTGAGCAGGGAGCTGATGAGGGACTCCATCCCAGGACCCTGGGATCGTGACCTGAGCTGAAGGCAGACTGAAGGCAGACGCTTAACCTACTGGGCCACCCAGGTGCCCTGATCTCTGTCTTTTAATTGCATTGTTTAGACCATTTGTATTTAAAATAATCATTAATATGGTTAGGTTTAAATCTGTAACCTTGCTATTTGTTTTCTGCTCTTCTCATTTGTTCTTTGTTTCTTTTTTACTCTTTTTTGGTCTATCTTTGGATTTATTGAGTTATTTTTCATCATTCTATTTTATATCCTTTGACTTATTAGCTATCATTCTTTTTTTTCTTTAGATTTTATTTATTTGTCAGAGAGAGAGGGAGAGCACAAGCAGGGGGAGCGGCAGGCAGAGGGAGAAGCGGCTGGCAGAGGGAGAAGCAGGCTCCCCGATGAGCAAGGAGCCCGATGAGCAAGGAGCCCGATGCGGGACTTGATCCTAGGACCCTGGGATCATGACGCTTAAGGTAGACGCTTAACCGACTGAGCCACTCAGGCATCTCGTTAGCTATCATTCTTTATTTTGTTATTTCAGTGGCTGCTTTAGGGTTTGTAGTATACACCTTTAACTTATCACAGTTTACCTTCAAGTGTTATTACCCCACTTCATATACAGTATGAATGAATACCTTGTTTGTAATAGTATATTTCCATTACTCTCCTTATGTCTTTTTTGTTATTGTCATATATTTTGTTTTTTGTCTTTTATAGACCCCATGCTACATTATTATTTTTGTTTGAATAGTCAGTTGTTATTTATTTATTTTCAAAGACTTATTTATTTATTTTGGAGAGAGAGTGGGGGAGGGGCAGCGGGCGAGGGAGAGAATTTTTTTTTTTAAGATTTTATTTATTTATTTGGCAGAGAGACACAGCAAGAGAGAGAGAGAACACAAGCAGGGGGAGTGGGAGAGGGAGAAGCAGGCTTCCCTCGGAGCAGGGAGCCCCATGTGGGGCTTGATCCCAGGACATGACCTGAGCCGAAGGCAGACGCTTAACTAACTGAGCCACCCAGGTGCCCCAGTTATTTTTTATTTAAAAAATTTTTTAAAGTTAACCTCCTTTTTATTTTTTATTTTACTTTATTTTTTTTTGAGAAAGAGAGAACACACACATGTGTGTGAGTGGGGGATTGGCAGAAGGCGAGGGAGAGAGAGAGAATCTTAAGCAGGTTCCACACCTGGCGTGGAGCCCCACGCGGGGGTTTATCTCATGACCCTGAGATCATGACCCGAGCCGAAATCAAGAGTTGGACACTTACCCCACTGAGCCACCCAGGTGCTCCTGAACAGTCACTTATTTTTTAAAGGGATCTAAATAATAAGAAAAAAAAATCATATATGTACCCATATAGTCACACAAGTTATATTCTTTATTGTACTATTAGTAAGTGAAAATAAACAAATCATACATATTAAGGTTATTGGATGCATATATATATATATATATGCATATATAAGCATATATACATTCTAACTTTTCCCGTTGGAATAAACTTAAAAGAAGTAGTGGAAATTCAGAAGTCAGAGCATAGTTCATTTTCTTAAACTCTGTTGAATTGCCATTGAGCAGATCATTACTATAGTAGAAAGATGTTTCAGGGTGGTGTAGAGTATTATAACATTCAGAACACCTGGACTCGGAGAACTCTCTACACATGCACTGCTGAGTGTGCTGTGCTTCATCTCTTTCCTCTGGGCAACATTGGGAGGAGGAAGGTGGATGGGGAGAAGGAATCAGTCCACCTGTGCTGATATTTTCCAGACTCTGAGAAACTTTGAAACATGAGTTTGGAAGCATTTTTTTTTCTTTCGATGGTGTGTGAGATGAAAAGTACTTGGTTATAGCTCCTCAGGTCAAGGTAACACATTAAAAAAAATATTTATTTATTTATTTATTAAAAGATTTTATTTATTTATTAGAGAGAGCAGGAGGAGGAGCAAATGGAGAGGGACAAGCAGACTCTGTGCCGAGCATGGGGGACGTGGGACTCGATCCCAAGACTCTGAGATCATGACCTGAGCTGAAATCGAGAGTTGGTCGCTCCACTGACTGAGCCACCCATCTGCCCTGTGAAAGTAACGGATTTGACAACAGTGAGCCTCAAACTTCCGCTTGTCAGAGTCCATATTGGATTGAAAACTCCAGTCTAAGATGCAGTTCTTGGATCTTTCTAGAATTTGCCATCTACTTGTTGCTCTGGTTCTAGCTGACTTTTACTCTTCCTTTGGGTACTGCCAGTGTTTGCCATTTGTCATCAGTGAGTAGCTCCTCTCCATCCGGTTGTATAAATGCACCCCTATTCTAAATATTAATATACTGACAAATAACCATAAAGGAGTGGGAAAGATCAGTTCATTCAGTGAGTTGGGGCGCCTGGGTGGCTCAGTTGTTAAGCATCTGCCTTTGGCTCAGGTCATGATCCCAGGGTCCTGGGATCAAGCCCTGTGTCGGGCTCCCTGCTCCGCGAGAAGCCTGCTTCTCCCTCTCCCACTCCCCCTGCTTGTGTTCCCTCTCTCGCTGTGTCTCTCTCTGTCAAATAAATAAAATCTTAAAAAAAAAAATTTCATTCAACAAGTTAATCTATTTTGTAAATATTTATTGAGTCTGGGCTCTGGAACCTTGATGAAAATGTATGCCCCTTGCTCTTAGCAAGGCAGTTGTCCAGTAGGAGAAAGGCCCACAAACAGAGGAGCATGCAGTCCGGTGGGGTAACTGGCGATGACTACAATGGAGCAATGGGAGTAAGCTTGGAACAGTGCTTCTCTAAGTGTATTCCAGGCACCAGCAGCATCAAACCTACTGAATCAGAAAGCTTGAGGCTAGAGCCCAGCAATCTGTGTTTAACAAGCCTTCCAAGTATTTATGATGCATGTTCAAGTTTGTGAACCACTGGCCGAGAGGATTAGATGATCTCTGAGATTTTTTTCCCAGCTCCAAAATTCTATGAGTATGATTTAGAAATGTGATATTTACTCCATTGTACTTGTTTTTTGCCTACTCTGTAAAATTGTATGAAAAGCATCATCTTAGTTCCAATGTGTTTTTATTATTCAGTTTCCCCTCTTGTACCTCCTATTCATTATGAACTACAGTACTGTCATTGATTCCTTATCATATATCGTCATGTCTTTGCATCCTTAGAGATGACAGCCTGCAAAGAACAACACTGCAGCACAATACCAGTCCATGAAACGAAATCCTTCCTTATTGAAGTTAGCTAATTGATAATGAAGGATTTTCTTCCATATCATCTAGATTGAGAGCCGTATTGAAGTGCTTTGGGTATACAAGGTTGTATGTGTGTTTCCTTGTGGGCATCGTCACTTTCATATAATGTTCGCCAATGTGCGTTTCAGACTTGCTAAGGTCAAGCCAAGTCTGGTGGTCCTGTAGCCAGCGATGTCTAAGAGATTTATCACCCCATTGTACTTAAAGAGCAGTGTTGGCACTAATGAAATGTCATGTAAAACATTAATTGCTCTGTGGGTAAAACAGAAATTCAAAATGACAAGGGTATGCCTGACACTGGAGTAGTAGTAAATTATCATGAAAAATTTCACATAATCAAAAGCAGAGATAATACTGAAATGAACTCCTGTGTAAACATTACTCAGTATCGGTAATTATCAAATCCTGCCAATGTGGCTTGACCTCCTTTCCCCCTATGCTGGATTTTTTTTTAAAAAGATTTTATTTATTTATTTGAGAGAGAGAGAATGAGAGAGAGAGAGCACATGAGAGGGGGGAGGGTCAGAGGGAGAAGCCAACTCCCCACTGAGCAGGGAGCCCGATGTGGGACTCGATCCTGGGACTCCAGGATCATGACCTGAGCCAAAGGCAGTCGCTTAACCAACTGAGCCACCCAGGCGCCCCTATGCTGGGTTATTTTGAAGTAAATTCCACACATCATATTATTTCATCCATAAATAATTAGGTTTTAAATTATTTGAGCTATTAAGAGGCTAGAGATGAATATGAAACTGAATCACAAATAGACGTTTCATGGTTACACATTAAATTATAGCTAAAGTTTATCTGGAATTCATTTACACAAAAGATAGTAAAACGAAATAGTGTAGAGACATGTACATATATTCCTATTAAAATTCACTAAAAGTAAATATACTGGTTACAACAGTGAATACATTCTGTCAGATATTTCATAAACCATCATCATGATAGCAATATATACATTATGCTTATAGATAATTTTCCGGAGGAATGAGAAAGAATATACACCCATGTGCTGCCAAAATTGAAATATTGTGCTTGACAGGGAACCTTTAATTTGAAAGGCAAGTTTTTGGGAAGGGAGGTTTTATAAGAAGATTTTGTTTAAGTTAAAAATTCTTATTGCTCATTTCAGCAATTGCTATTTTTTTTTTAAGATTTTATTTATATGACAGAGAGAGACAGAGAGAAAGGGAACACAAGCAGGGGGAGTGGGAGAGGGAGAAGCAGGCTTCCCGCCGAGCCGGGAGCCCGATGCGGGGCTCGGTCCCAGGACCCCGGGATCATGACCTGAGCCAAAGCAGACGCTATACGACTGAGCCACCCAGGCGCCCCAATTATGTTACTTTATTTGAAAAGAAAGGGTATTTAACATTTATGGATGAGCAATACATCTTTAAAAAAAATGCATCCATTTTAGTCCATGTGCTACACACACTCTTTTCTTCAAGGTTAGAGTTAACGTTAACTATTTTGTTAGAGCTCAGGCTGTGAGATACTTCATGTTTAGTGGGGTGGGGGTGATGCAGACTTAATCTACACAGACAGACCACCCGTTTTCTCCTACTCTGGCTTTGGAGTACAAGTTGGGGTACCCTGAGGAATAGGTGATCATATTATGGCTGAGATCTTCAGGTTTGGCTGCTTCTGTGTGATATATTAATTAATGGGTCATACCATAAATTTAGCTAATTTTCATTTACAAAAGACTTAAGTATTCAGAGGTAATCCTTATCTTAAGTGTAAATTGAAACAAAATAAATAAAGACCGTGTCCCATACCCCCAAAACAAATAATAAAGAAAAAAACCCCCACAACTCAAATGAATCTAAGCTATTAGTAGTATGGTAGGTTACACAACCAGCGTATGATGGGATCATTTGGTAGAATAACGCATGCTAGAGCTTTTAGTTCAAAATTTTGAGCAAGTGGGGCAACCCTGTCAATACCCCTCTCACTCTTGAGAGCATTTTCTGTATCTTCACTTAATAAACTTCTATCGCTTTACTCACAAAAAAAAATATATATTTTTTTTGAGCAAGTGATTCAGAAAGAAAAAAATAAAAAAGGAATGCCTACTATAAATTCTGTTTTTAAAAAGGTGTGTTTTTTATTATCTGCATTTGATGTTGACAAGGAGAATGGGTCACAAGTGTTCTCTTGAATATCTTTTATAGTCACTCATTTGATGACACTGAGTAAGAGCTTTTCCTGTTAATAAACCTTTGTTTAAAAGAAAGTCTGTGCTTTGTAGTCTTTGTACTTTCTTTCATTAGAGGAAGCTTCAACTTAGTTGCATAATAATTAATTTTATAGCTAGTGTTTAGTCCAGAACTGGTTATGATTCCTTCTAGGCCAGAGGAAAAGATACTCTAGAATGTTTATAACCACAGGTTGATGATTTGGTGACAAGACTTTGTTGGTGATGGTTTCTGAGACTTGGAAAGTAAGCTTGCCCCTTTTGTGAGTCATCATGTTGTCTCCCAGTTGGCTCTGTGTTTTCTTAGTAACTGTTGCCGATTTCAGATTTGAGCCGGGCAAATATGTTTTGGAACGATCCAACATATTCTTTCAGGTTATATATGCCTGTTAAACCTTATAAACTTACTGTTCATGTTATGTGTTCCACAAAGAAGGGAAGAGTTAATTGTCTTCCTGTCCCTGCCTTCCAAATTATTATTATTTTTTTCTGATTTGCTTTTCAGGGGTTTGGGGGTGGGGGTAGGAACAGAGAAAAATAAGTGAATCTGGGAGACTATGGGCTTGCTTGTGTATGACCCTGGATGGGAGCAGAACCAAAATGGCCTCCATGTGCTGATAAGATAAATCATAATTTACTGAAGTCCTGGTCTTGGGTAATACTCCCATGTGTATAAAGTACTAAAGGAACCAGTGAATTTGGAAATGTCTGCTCCATAGTGGAGTGGTTAAAAACATAGCTTCTGAAGTCAGACTGACCTTAGTTCAGATCCTGGCTTTGTCATATACTGGCTACATCGCTTTGGACAACTGATAGAACCTCTCTGAGTAGAGTTTCCTCATCTGTAACTTGGAGGCCAATATATGATTTACCTTAAAGGAGTATAATGGATATTACTAAGATAATACACATAATGGACAGTACAGTATTCATTGCCGAATACTGCAGAACACATTGTAATAAATGCTAGTTGTTACCATTCAGTTCAAGGGTGCAATGAACTAGGGGCTAAGTGACAGGTGTTGAGGTGGCAATAAGAAGTGATCAGATATGGCCCCTGTTCTTCAGGAACTGGGGAAGATAGATAGCCTTGTAAACCAATTATTCTATTATGATCCAGAATGAAAGAAATGCCACCTGAAGTGCAGGCAAAGTGCTGTGGGTGCATCACGTCAGTGGTAATTAATGTCTGCTTTGGGGAATTAGGGCTAGATTTGTAGCATATTGACATTAAATTTGGACATATAGCCAGGTCTAGAATGTAGAGTAGGGCTTTCATGGGTGGAGAATGGAAAAAAGTAGATTACAGGCTGAAGAATAGCACAAACTAAAGCAGAGCTCATGGCAAGATGTGGTGGGAGAAGTCTGGATAGATGTTTCATGGTTAGATCTTGGGGACTTTTGAACACGTAATGGACCGTATTCTTGTCAGTGGGGAGCCAAGCTTCGTGTGAGCTCTGTTTCATGATAATGTTCTGAAACATGCATCCGAGAAGCAGGGAGTCCTCCCCAAGGTGTTTTCAGAAATCCAGGTGAGTGATGAAGAAATTCAGAAGACAGAGTCAGAAAGTATGAAAAGGAGATGGAAGAGAGAATTCTAAATTAGGTGCCAAAGAGAATGTTGGTGCCATTACTTGAGAGAGAAAGAACACAGGAGGGGGAAGTATGAGAGAGAACGGATGGTCTTGGTGGTAGGGTGGGCCTAGTGGGCTAATCTTTTGAGCCCAAAGATTAGTGGACATCTAGCTGGCAGTTGGAAATTTAGTTCTGCCAGAAAGAAGCCAACATTTATTGTGCATCTACCATGTCTCAGATTTTATGCTAAGCATCTCCAAAAATCATTATTGGAAACAGATGGTATTTTTATCGATGAAGAAATAGCTCAGAAGAGGCCTGATATTATTTCAACATTTACCTTCATTCCAAAGCACTTTTCCCTTTTATCTTTCTCTTCAGGCTCTTTGTCGCAAGAGGCCAGCCAGGACTGGGAAGAATGAGTGTGTGATTTCCACATTCAGGCTCCCATTACATATTTTTTACCTTGAGGAGAGAATAACCCTCTACCTGGGAGATTTCCCTTTGTTATCTGAAGAATGTTGAGGGGGTTCCATTTCCAATCTTCTTTCTCAAATTCTAATACTCCTTTCCTTTTAGAGCTGCTTGAAGGTTGAAGTCCCTCAGGGTTTTTTTTCCTCTTGCTTCTGATGAAATGGACACATTTGGGTGGGAAAGGGTGAACACTTTTTTTTTTTTTAAGATTTTATTTATTTACTTGAGAGAGAGAGGCGGGGGAGGGAGAGAGCTCAAATGGGGGGAGAGGCAGAGGGAGAGGGAAAAGCAGGCTCCCATCAACATGGTCCTCCATCCAAGGATTTGGGGATTGCAATCTGAGCCGAAGGCAGACACTTAATGACTGAGCCACCCAGGTGCCCCAAAGGGTGAACAGTTTATAAAATGAGTCTTGTTTTAGTTGAGTTGGAGAGGGGCAGAGAGAATGATGGTCTTTTCCTTAATGGTATCCCCTTCATTAGGTGATGAAATGCATAATCCTGATGTCAGGCTCATGGATGCAGATTAAAAATTAAGTCTGGCAAGACTTTGAGCATTTGTTTAAAAATTTTTGTGTTCTTACAAAACTGCAACAACACACATATTAAAAAGCAAAAACCCTGCCTCATATTATTTTCACTTTCCATTCCTGCAGTCCCTGTCCCTAGAGATCATCACTGCGGACAGTTGTATGTTTATACCATTTGAATGTTTCTGAACATTTGGAACCCTGGCAATAATTAAGCAGAGTAGCTAGAATTTGTGCTTTTCCCTTTTCACCTAGATACTTGGTATCAGGGTTTATTATTGAGGCTTCATAGATATGGGTTCTGTGTTTAAACCGTGTTCTGAAAGCCATATAAACATCAAATTTAACTTAAGTTAAAAGCTATTGGATCATCTTTCAAATCAGTGACGTACCTATGATTAGAATTTAGAGACCTTGAGCTTATTTGTTGCTAAACCAGTTCTGTTAATTTATTACATAAGTTTGCCAGCTAGCTGCAACAGTGGGCAAAAAACACGTTTCATCTTATTTATTTTAAAGAGGAGAAAGGGCAGAAAGAGCTGAAAATTTAAACTCACAAAGGTCCATTTTAGTTTGGTCACTATAGTAATCTGTTAATCACTTCCTATGTTGACTGCTCAGATAATATGTGCTCTGGCAAATTTCTCAAACGGAATCACAGGATATGTGAATAGCTTAGCTCTTCATTGCCCATTAGGAACTTTCTTTTAAGGACACAGAGTTTGGAGCCTGCATATTTGTGTTCAAGCAAGTCTTGCCAGTGACTTGCTGAATGATCCCGGGCAAGTTACTTTGCTTCTCTGTTTTCCTAAATGGGGTAGTGTTTATCTTACGGACTCGTGAGGACTAAAGAGATGGCACGTATAAAATATCTGGCACAGGGGCGCCTGGGTGGCTCAGTACGTTAAGTGTCTGCCTTTGGCTCAGGTCATGATCCCGGGGTCCTGGGATCGAGCCCCGTCTTGGGCTCCCTGCTCAGCTGAGGGTCTGCTTCTCCCCCTCCTTCCCGCTTGTGCTCTCTCTCACTATCTCTGTTTCTCCCAAATAAATAAATAAATAAAATATTAAAAAAATATATCTGGCACAAATGAAGTACTAAATAAATCTTAACTCTTCTTAGTGCTTTTGTCATTCTTACCAAAAGGAGAATCTGCGATTTTGGCCCCCCCCATGTAAGAAGAATTTACCTGTTCTTACTTTCAAGTTATAACAAAGGAGAAGTCACTGCTACCTCACTTTCCTAGCAGTGTGGATTGTCAGAAGGAATGTGCAAATAACGAGATGTGCTCTTTAAACAGATACAAATCTCACTACCTCTCTTAGTTGGTCAGCTTCCTAACTAAATTAAGTTGGAGGAGCTTCAACCAAAGGATCACACAGAGATTTTGTTTTGTCCTGGTGGTCTTACTTCTCAAGATCCTTTGGTGGTTCTAGTCTTGGTCCACTCAAGAAAATATTGTGGAATGATAAGACATTTTGGGGGGGAGTGTTCTAGTTGTTCACTGATGAGGAAACAACTTAGGTGGTGTTTCTTTTTGAGGATATTTTATGTTCTATGTGTTTTAGGGGCTGAGGATAGGTCAGGTATATTTTCATGGGGAAGGCCTTTATTTTTTTATTAAGATTTATTTATTTATTTAAGAGAGAGAGAGAGAGCGCACACACGGGTTGTGGGGGGAGCTCAAGCAGCCCCCCCCCATTGAGTGTGGAGCCTGACCCTGAGATTATGACCTGAGCCAAAATCAAGAGTTAGATGCTTAAGTGACTGAGCCACCCAGGCGCCCCGTGGGAAGGCTTTGAGAGAATGAAAAAATATTTCTTAGAAATCTCAAAACCGTAGTCTGAAATTCCATGAAAAGAAAATTTAAGAATTTTGTAATCCCAGTTATGGAGGTAAGGGGTCAGAAGGATTATGTTTTAGGAAATTTATTTTCATGAGGAAGTACATAATTTCTAAATATTTTAATGAATTAAGAGATACACTAAAGAAAACGTGATCCCAGAACTAGACAGAATTATTATTTTTAAAAGCTGGACAAATTTCTAATAGGGTCACTGCACATGTTATAAGTAACAAGGAAGATAATTTAGTATACACAGAAGTGCATTCTCTTCTTTTCCTGAGATGACCGTGACCTTAAATCAGATCTTAAAATTGTGCCCACAGAATTGGCAAATATGTATCCTTGGGGAAAACTCAAACAAATAAGTTTGGTTGTTTCTCTTCAGGGGAGAAACTTCTGTCCTGTTTAGAAATGAAAAGGAAACTAGTTTGCAAGCTCTCTAGCAAGTCACAAGGGAAGCCTGAAAGGAGGGAAGGTTTCACAGTATAAAGTTTTGCTATTTCAGAAATCAAATCTGTTTTTCAGAAACACCCTCTGTTTCCATAGTTGCTTGATTCAGCAACTTTTTAACAAATGAATACCTGTTAGAGCTGCCCGGCTGGCTGGCCCCCTAGAAAAAAACAGCTTCTAAATCACACAGCAGTTAATTTTCAGCTGTTTTTTTTTTTCCTTGTCTACTTTTCCACTAACCAGTCAGAATGCTAAGACTTACTGGTTGGGTAAGACTGGTGTCAGGTAGTTAGAACTCCCTATTTATCAGTGCAATTGCACAGTAATGAATGGTTTTTTGGAAGTAAAGAGTTAAAGAGAAACACAAACTCAAAAAGAACAGAAAGGAGCTCTATTTGGGGGGAGATTTTGAATTTTTTAAAAAGATTTTATTTATTTATTTGAGAGAGAGAGAGTGAGAGAGAGCATGAGAGGGGAGAGGGTCAGAGGGAGAAGCAGACTCCCCACTGAGCAGGGAGCCCGATGCGGGACTCGATCCCGGGACTCCAGGACCATGACCTGAGTTGAAGGCAGTCACTTAACCAACTGAGCCACCCAGGCGCCTGAGGTTTTGAATTTTAAAAAAAATTCCATTAGGACAATTTCTTTAAAATTCTAGCATGCAAGTTATAATCTAAAGTGGTTAGAAGAAATGCAATTTTTTTTTTTTTTAAGTCATAGCACTTTCTTAAGCAAAATTTTATGTACCACAATCTGGGATCTGTTTATTAAAATCTACAGTGTTTTACTGAGTGATTTAAGAATTTGCTAGTTTATTTGCTTTGTCACTGTGCAAGTGTTGGTAAATTATTAAATATAGTTGGATTGTAGGGACAAAGGGGGAACTCTTTTCTCTAAGACGAGTCTTGAGGGTGTGTGAAATGATGGTCTGTCATAGGAGAGATCAAAAGTTGAGTCAAAACATCACTTCTAAGATACCAATTATGAATTCTAATCCTGGGTTTACTCTTGAGTTGTATGCTCTTGAGTAACTCGTTAACGGTCTCAGTTTCCCCCACTTTAGGAGTACCGTGATTATGTAAAATAACCGATAAGCGCAACTACATATAAAGAACGTTTTACCTTGGATCAGTTACACTGCCCCCCTCTTTACTGATCACCATTGCTTTGCTTTCCTAAACCTAGCCAGCCAGCTGTCAGAGGCCTCCGTTAATCAGAAAGGATGGCAAAGAAGAGAGAGGGTGGTGGGATTAAAAACCATTCCTGGAGCACTTTAAAATGTTTATGTGCTCTCCATAAGGAGTCAGTGAGTCTTGTTTCATGTATGATTTATAACGCTTGGACAGGGGCCATGTTGGGGGGCTGTTTTATTAGAATCCAGAGAGAGGCCCACAGCCATTATGTTGAATTCAGGTAAGAATTTTATTTTATTTTTTTAAAAAATTTTATTTATTTATTTGAGAGAGAGAATGAGAGCATGAGAGGGGAGAGGGTCAGAGGGAGAAGCAGACTCCCTGCTGAGCAGGGAGCCCGATGCAGGACTCAATCCCGGGACTCCAGGATCATGACCTGAGCCGAAGGCAGTCACTTGACCAACTGAGCCACCCAGGCGCCCTCAGGTAAGAATTTTAGAACTGACTGATGCCTCAGTCCTCTTATTTCACAGAAGAGGAACCAAGATTCAGGGACAGCAAGGTCCCACAGGTATTGGATAGAACAAGGAATAAAATGGCTGTCTCTAGATTCCCGGCTCAAAGCTCTTGCTGACCTCTGTATGTGTATATATATTTAAATTGTTATGTATTATTTAAGATCTATGGAATGATACAAGTCATCAGACAGTAAGTACTCATGTGCTTTAGCATCTTACTTAAGAAACAAATGTGGTTGTGACCCTACCCTCCTCACAGGTGTAGCTGCCATCCTGAATTTGGGTATTTATCACCCTTAGGCATTTCTTTATAATTTTGCTGCATATGAATGTTAAGGGTGATTTTCAAAGTATTTAACAACTGATAGTGTTATGGGCACGGCCACACATAATGGTTGCTGGCCCTAAACCACAGATCGGCCATGTCAAGGCATATCATGGACTCCTAAGCGCTTTTTTTTTTTTTAATGTCAGCTGTAAGCCCAACGTGGGGCTTGAACTCAGGACCTCCAAGATCAAGAGTCACATGTTCTACTGACTGAGCCAGCCCGGCGCCCCTCCTTAGCCGTATTTTTTAAGATTGCATGTAGTTGGCATCATTCTGTATGCATTCTTCTGCAAGTTGCTTTTTTCTCTCTCAACTTTGTATTTGTGAGCTAGGTCCATATCAATATGTGTAACTCTGATTTATTCATTTTCATTGTTTAATAGTCAGTTGTATGACTATGTCACAGTTTATTTATCCATTCCCTTATTTTTGGATATCTAGTTTTTTTAAGTCCTATTCTAGGACCCACCATGCCTATCATTTGCTTAATTTCCTGTTAGGTTGTCTGTCTTTTCCTTATTGATTTGTGAGTATGTTATTTTTGTATTTTTTGGAAAGTATTTTTTAATAAACAAATAATATTAACATCTCTACTTAAGAAGCTGCATAAAACCTAGCAAAACTTTGCCTTTCCAATATTATTGGAGCTATATACAGCTATTCACGTTTGAAAAGGATCTTTCAATATTCCCTTCTTAGACTGATGTGAAGTATACCCATGGAATTGTCTGAGTGTTAATATGTCTGTGATTGTAGATATGGACATATTCTTTTATATAAAATGGATTTGGCATAGTCTTAACATTCTTGATTATGAAGATAGATTTTATTTTCCCACATTTACATGGTCATGCAGGTGAAGTTGTTGACCTTATTCTACTCTCAAATGTGGGAGGAAAGCCTTAATGGGAAATTATAAAATTCTCATTTTTTGCCGTTACTGAAAAAGCAGGATAATGGATGGCACCCTTGCTTCCTTAGTGAACCACAGATGGGCCGCAGAATATAAAGGAAACTATAAAGTCAGTAGGGGGGGTTGAGGCCACAACTTAGGAAATTCTTTCCAGAACTGTATCTATTTAAACTATCTGGGTTGTTCATGGTTTTGGTTCTCTCCCTCTTTTGTCCCGCAGTGAATGGTGACTTGACTTGACAGGGGTACATGCTAGGCTCTCTGTTCTTTTGTCGACTACTCGTATCTGCTTTCTAGAAGGTTATTGTTTTCAAGGATCTTAATTAGACACTTGGATTAGGACAGTTAAACCTTTCGCTGGCTGGGGAAGTATAATCTTCCTATTCATTCTGCTTTCCTGGCTTATTGGCTTCCTTCCCTTCCTTCCTTGTTTCTTTTTACTTACAAAGCACTTGGATCTGTTAGATAGCCATCCTTCAGAGCACCCAACGTTTTGTTCATTTCAGTTTTTTAAATCTACTTGTTGTACAAAAGGACATAAACATGTAAAAGTTAGTACTAGAGGTTGCCTTCTCCTGGAGAGTCACGTTTGGCCCCCCCTCCCCGCCTTATTAGTAGAAAGCTCCAGCCAGCCCCACCCCCCACCTCTCTGCCGCCTCACTCCCACCCTCCCTGCTCTGTAGGCCTCTTTTGTTGTTGGGAGCTAACAAAGTACTGTAATTTGCTGGATATTGTGGACGGCGGACAGGCCAAGGGGTTCCTGGAAGAATTTCTGTAACCTGCCTGAGCTCTCTTCTCTTAAAAATTGCTGGTTAACTATCTCTTCTGTTTGGGGAATAGCTGGAACTTTAAAGTTAGGAATGTTGTTCAAAACAAAGATGTTTATTTTTAGAGACAAAATATTTTGAGCCCATTTGCCATAACTGCTTTTTTAAGAATCAAAAACCATGGACTTGAAGTGGGTAATCTCAAAGTGAAAACAAAAAGCTTGCTGAAAGAATTAGCAATATATATATAAACATTTTGAAAACAAACTGCATTTTAATTTTAGCTTTCTGTATTTGCTTTGTCAAAACTAAGCAAAATTTTGCTTAATTACCACAGTTGTTCTGAAATGTTCCTTTTCCTTGCATGTCTTGTCCCATGAAATTGATGTCCTGATATAGAAGATAAAAAATGTCAAAGGAGAAAAGTATTTAAAGAAATTTTGTTGTTAGTGCAAAGGGCGTGGTGTTAAAACTAGCAGACAGGCAGAGTTCTCGGAAATGGTGTCATCCCGATTAATTTTTATCTTCATGATCACGTGAGTAATCAAGTCTTTGATTTTTGAAGAATCATGGTTCTTTAGTTTTCACTTGATTAGTCCTAGTTTGCAGGAACAATGTAGCGTGCAATATAGATAAAAATCAAAGATGGGGCTAGTAGCACAGACCTTCCCACAGGATCTTTGTGTGCAGAACCCCAAACCCTTTACAGATACAAAGATCTATTTAAAGGTTCACAGTAACAATGACAACATTTTAGGGCTGTCTTCCAACCCTATCACTTCCTTCTTCTAGTGGGAAGTTGAACTTGGGGCGGAGGAGGTACCCTAGTGTTCCTGGACCGGCGCACTCAAGCTGTCGCCTGCTTTTGTGGAATCACAGACCTCTGTGGGACATTGCACAAAGGGATTGGTGAAGTGAAAGTACTTTGATTGATTTAGACTAACAGAATAGAAAAAAAAATTGAGTGAGGTAAGAAATACTCATCAATAGCAGCCAGAACATGGGGGAAAAAAACCCCTCACACCTTAAACAATAACAAATAAAACTTTCAAAATATTAACATTTACAGTAAATAGTTTTTTCTGTTTTTTTGGCATGAATCTTTAAGCAGGTGTATTTGAGGGACTAACAGTGTGTCCCCAAGGTGATGCTTGGCTGCTGAGGTAGAAGAGCTGGCTGATAGCCTCTTCAGGGTTCTGGAGCTCCCAGACTGTGCCAGAAACCTCAGGATGAAAGAGGGTTTCTGGCCAAAGTGCCTGTTGCAAGGGTACTGTATCTTAGCAGATCTCTCTGTTTGACTTTGCTCCGCCCTAGGGAGGTCTGTGGACCGAGATCATCCCAATGATTCTGGTTCAGACTACAATGGACTTGGGGGTCCTGTATTTTTCCTAAGCTGATCCCAATAATTTGCCATGGGTTGGCCTTAGAAGTCTAAAATATCTCACTTTTGGGAGCGTCCTTTTTTCCTTTCCTCCAAGAAGATTTTATAAGGGTTCACACAGGGGCCTGGATTTTGCCAGTTCTCCCAGTGTGGATACCTTTAGGGTAGACCTCAAGCCCCGAAGGACTTGAAATAGATCAAGGCCTGTCTTCATTCAAATCTCTGGGGTGCTTCCAGCAGCCTTGAGGCACTAGAAGCCTCTCAGAGGCCTGCGGAGCCTGATGGGAACCTGGGGAAGAGATTTCCCAGAGTTCTTGTGCTGTAGGTGCACAAGAGGATCTAGTAGTCCTTGCTTGTGTACAGATTTTAGGGTTTCAGAAAAATACACCTCAATGTCAGTTCACCTACAACGTATTCTTTGCTTGGTTCCTAATCAGTGTGTGCTGGGGCTATGTTTTATAAAGTTACAGGTGTGCGTTTGGTGGCTATGGATTGAGTTGGTTGCTTAAAACTTATGTGATAATGCGATAGTGGATACCATTATATTTGAATTGTTTCTTATTTTCTTTCTCTCTTTAAAGATTTTATTTATTTATTTATTTGAGAGAGAAAGAGCCCTTGTGTGAATGGGGGAAGGGCAGAGGGAGAGAGAAAGAATCTCAAGCAGACTCCGTGTTGAATGTAGAGCCCATCTCAGGGATCGATCTCAAGACCCTGAGATCATGACCTGAGCTGAAACCAAGAGGCAGACGCTTAACTAACTGAGCCACCCAGGCACCTGCCCCATCTTTCTTATTTTCAAAAACCAACAAAATATGTTCCTTTCAACTGCTTTGGTCATATTTTATGGTCAGAGAAACTAACATAATATCAAATGACTTGTTCAAGGCTCCCCAGTGAGTGAGGGGGAGGATAAAAGCGGCCAGAACTGTTGTCCCTGGATGGCCAGGCTGTTGCTTGTCCAACAAACCTGTTACTGAGGACTAACGTCCATTCAGAGCTGGAAAAAGACCAGCTGAGACCCAAATCCGTTCTGATCATTGGTCTCTAAGGATGAAAGTTTGCGGGATACATTAATTTGCTGGACAGTTGTCCCTCGGGATAAGAGAAAAATAAAACCAAAATTGTCAGTCACCAAAAATGGCACAGAGAATTATGTCTGGGTTTGGAAAATGTCCAGTCCTATAAATAGATTATGGGAAACCCTCAGGGAGAGAAAAGAGGTGCATCATGACGGTTTCCATATGTAAAAATAGCAGGCCCGGCCACTTGAAGAAAATGCTGGGAAGTCTATAACTTAAACTGTAGTCAAAATAGGAACTATAATTCCTGACCAAAACTTCACTTTTTAAGTTTATTACCACTCACTGCCAAGAATTGGTAAGCTTAGAAACAATAGGTCAAAAGTTTAGCAGGAGGATTTTGGGGAAGGAATTCTATCAACAGGAGGTCTCTGAGAGTTTCCAATTTTCCTGCTGAGAAGGCGTTGATTTGGTTGCCTACATTCACATTTTGCCTTCATAGAGACTAAGGAAACCAGGGAAGTAGAAAGAAGAACCGTTTTAAATCTAACATTTTATTTATTTATTTATTTATTTGAAAAGATTTTATTTATTTGACAGAGACACAGCGAGAGAGGGAATACAAGCAGAGAGAGTGGGAGAGGGAGAAGCAGGCCTCCCGCCGAGCAGGGAGCCCGATGTGGGGCTCGATCCCAGGACCCTGGGATCATGACCTGAGCTGAAGGCAGACGCTTAACGACTGAGCCACCCAGGAGCCCGTTAATTCTAATATTTTAATATTGTGATTGAAATAGCGCTACAGAATGCTTTGGAAGATGTACCCTGGTGCTAATGATCACAGCTCTGATTTTCTGGGCTGATCGTGGTATTGTTTTATGTATGTATGTATGTATGTATGTATGTATGTATTTGAGAGCGAGAATGAGATAGAGAGAGAGCATGAGAGGCGGGAGGGTCAGAGGGAGAAGCTGACTCCCTGCTCAGCAGGGAGCCTGATGCGGGACTCAACCCCAGGACTCAGGATCATGACCTGAGTTAACCAACTGAGCCACCCGGGCACCCTGATTGTGGTATTGTTGGTTTTTTTTTTTTTAAAGATTTTTTAATTTATTTATTCATGAGCAACAGAGGGGGAGGGGGAGAGAGAGAGAGAGAAGCAGGCTCCCAAGGAGCAGGGAGCCTGATGCGGGACTTGATCCCGGGACCCTGGGATCCTGACCTGAGCTGAAGGCAGACGCTTAACCATCTCAGCCACCCAGGCGCCCTGATTGTGGTATTGTTAAGAGCCGGTACGTAGAGCTGGATATTTACCAATGGTGTTTGGGATCAAAGAGGCATATTTCATTTTTCATAATGAATGTATCCACGTTTTCCTGTGTGTTTATCGCTTTGTTTTCTTAATCTCCGTGTCTGCCTTTTTTCTTCCCTGGTGTTTCTCATGTCATTTTATGACTGAGTGTCTTAAGGTGTGGCTTTCTGAGTTTTCCAGGCTGGGCCATTTGACTTGGCACACGTGGTCTTCTCTGGATGGTGAGTGGGTGGGTGAAAATGAACTGGGACATGTGGGAACTTGAAGGTGACTCTGCCCCGTGGGGCCGGCGTGTCTAGATCTCTTGGTCTGCACCTGATAAATCCATACCACCCAATGAGGCCTGTAGTCCCAGTTAACAGACCTGCTGTGGGGGGCAACGCACACCCTTATCTCCTGAGGCGGGGAAGTGGGGGGCAAGTTGGTTAATACAGCTTATATTTGGGGCCACCGAGGAATCAAGATAATGATTTGCTGACACCCATTCTTTAAAGTATCGAACAAGAACATTCAGGCATAACCAACCCTTCCCTGTTCCAAGCACTTAAATAATGCAGTTTGCTTCATTTGCTCAGTACATGTTGCTGGTTCTTTTAACAGTGTAAAGCACCCCAAATCCTTGAGGAATCTTCTTTTACATAGGGACAGAAGGAATTAATGGATTTGTGAAGGTGATAATATGCAGATCATAATTGAACCCTTGATTTGGGGATAATAACCTATAATAAAGGCCTTTGTCTCTATTCAGGGGTAGGAGGGCTGCAGCATAAGGCATGGAGGAGGATTCTGTTACATCTGGAGTAAGAGACGGCCCTGACCTTCTATTCTGTAGAAGGCTCAGACTGGGGAGTTTGTGAGCCTTCCAGGAGAATGACCTTGTCTTCCATCAGGGGAAGGAATGCATGTAAGAGAAGTCTATTCCGTAGCTGGAAAATGCTAGGCAATTTAAAGGGTCCTACTGCCTCACAAACCAAGAAGACTGTAATGAGAAAAACTGAGGTAGGCCTAATTTGTCTCAATAACACAAGCTATCAAGAAGCCCCTCTTCATGCAAGTTTTATCAGCAGATCAACTTCAGAATCTTTTCCTTGTTGCAAATATGTCTCCTCTATCAGGCAGGGAAAGGAGACCCAGCACCCCTAAAAATGAACTTCTGGTTGAGGCCACCTGCCCCCGATTTAGCCCCAGTGAACGCTGAGCTGTGAGTAGAGGGCGGAGACAGGCAGGTGTAGGCGGAAAATCCCCGTGAGGGGCCATCAGAGCCCACAAAGGATCTCCACCCCCGTGAATTCAGTTACCATAAATAGTCTGTTGGTTTTCATTTCTTCCAAGAAAGCCTCTCCAGGGAGCTGGTGTATCCTAGAAAGGAAGCTGGAAAGGTGGAAAAGATAATTTGACATAGACTCTTAATTGTGTGCAGGGAGAAAGGGGAGAGTGGTCAGATATAGCAGCACTCAGAAAGGAAGGGGCTTCCCAAGTTCATCTTCCAGGGCCTGAGACAAAGGAGGAATGTGAAAGGTACTCAGATAAATAAAAAACAGAAGATACAAATCTTTCTGTGTTTTCCCTTTAGCATACCACAGATTACATATTTTTATGAATACTACAAAATTAAATTCTTCAATAAGTCTGAAAAAGCAAGGAGAATTCAAACTAGCAAAGGTTATTGTGGGGATTGTGTGATGGACCTCACCGGGGCACTGAAAGGACTTAGATTTATTATTTTTATTTTTATTAACCACAAATCACATTCTGAAGGGAATATTTTCTTGTTATTTCTTATTTTATAGATAACCTTCTACATTTTATGTACCTTATTTTAAATTGGTTGAAGGGATGTGGCAAATGTTGACTTTAAGTGGTTTTAAAAAAGTGATGTGAGTTACATATATTTCATTTAGAAGGTGAAGTAGCAATAATAAAGATTTTTTTTAAAAGAATTTTTATTTTTAAATAATCTCTTCACCCAACGTGGGGCTCGAACTCACAACCCCAAGATCAAGAGTTGTGCACTGTACCGACTGAGCCAGCCAGGAGCCCTGCTTAAAGATTTTGAATGAGAATTTTCTAAGAGGCATCCCTCTAACAACAATTTTTATTTTTGCACTTTACCTTTTTGCCCATACATTTGTATGGTTACATGCCTATTAAGCATTTGTATTCTGTTTATCTTACTTAGTATTTTCTTATTTAATATTTTGCATAGAATAATGATTGCTTTTGTTTTGATTAAAAATGTATTTTTTTCACATTGATGTACCAAATTTTGCAAAGCATTCCAATGTTCTGAGGATCTATATATCTATGTGTATCTATATTTACATATCTTTTTGTTTTTAACAAATTACTTCCTAAGATAAATTTCCAGGAGTGGAATTACTGAGGCAAATTGCATGAATGTTTTTATGATTCAAGCTATATGTCACCAAATTGATTTCCAAAATGGTTATTGTCTATATAGTGGAGAAGTATATCAATTTCTTTGTCCACTAGGTGAACTTTTTTGCATGTGTTTGTTTAGTCTTTGCATTTCCTCTTATGTGAATTGTCTGTTCATATGTTCCAGAACTTGGTTTGTTTTTTAGAGGAAATTTTATGTCTTCCAATGACATTTGAAGCTGTTCACATGATTGTTTCTTGTCTTGGGTTACTTTGTGGGATATTGCTACTGAAGCATTTGATCCAGGCGCCTGGGTGGCTCAGTCGGTTAAGTGACTGCCTTCAGCTCAGGTATTGATCCCGGAACGGAGTCCTGGGATCAAGTCCTGTATTGGACTCCCTAATGGGTGGGGAGTCTGCTTCTCCCTCTGACCCTCCTCCCTCTCATGCTCTCTCCCTCAGTCTCTCTCTCAAATAAATAAATGAAATCTTAAAAAAAAAAAAAACGTTTGATCCTTGGCATCAGAGATACAACACAGATTACTTTCTCTAAAGGAATGGGAAAAGTCCAGATTAATTCCTCTCTTGATGAATTTAACCTATCATGGAGCCTGTTGCTGCATTTTGTGTGATGTCCAATGGTTAAGATACTGCGTGTTCACACACTTGGGGAAACACAAACTTCTCACAGCCTTAAGTGCTGTGGCCTTGCAGAAGCCATCAGAACAAAAGGCACAATTACTGATGTTCCGTCCCTGGAAACTACTGTGCTTCTGACTGACCAGCTTGACGAACCGCTGTTGGATTGTCGAGACTATTAGCTGCATATGAATTTCATTCCTCTTTAAAATAACACGGAGAGAAAGAGTATATAATCCAACATTTGATCAAAGGGAAATAATAAAGCCTGTAGTCCTGTTGCAGTTTACAGTTTCTTGATCATGTTTGTGTTATGTTTCTCTTGAGCCTTTTAGCAAGCTCTGTGAGGCTGGTGGAGCTGCAAGTCCCTGTGTCACAGCAGAGGAAGGAAGCTTGGGGAGTGGCAGGGGCTTGGTCACGGTCATGGTCATGGCATGGGGACATGGCAGAGCCAGGAGGAGAAGCAGTTAGTTCTTCGTGCATCCTGAAAAATGTCAACTTGAATGATGTACTCCTTGGGGTGAATTCAGTGAGGAACTACATACAGTTCCATACATGGTTTTAATTAGAGATAACAGCAGTAAAATTTGTACTAATAATGGTGAGTTTAAGTCACCAAAGAAAACCTAAATCATATTCCAGATATTGTATGTAGTGGGTCAAGGAATTTCCATCACAACTGATTAAAAGCAAATGTTGATGTTATTAAGAGTGAATTATATAATTACTTGAAGTGTTTACTTATCCTGACCGTCTCATTTTGGGATTATATGAAATAGAGGTTGAGAATGTGGATTCAGGAGTGAGACAGCAGGGGCTCTGAGACCCAGTCCCCAGGCTGAGCCACCTGAAGAAGGAAGCCTCGTTATCTACAAACTGGTGGTGCCAGTATCCGTGTCAGAGATGTTCGATGAGGTTGACATCGCACGTGTACGTAAAATGCTTAGTGCATAGTAAGCACTCTATTTTGTCATGAATTAGGTGTTATTTATTGGTAAATATGCTTCGTTTTTCTTTATTCTTTTATATTTAAAACTTTAGTAAATGTCACAAATAAGAAACAACAATTGGTTTCTTAACACAATCCTGATTCATTATAACTTCTTTTATATAGCCTTCTACTTATTTTTTTTTAACAATTGTATGCAGTGTGCAAATGTATTTTTGGACAGACACACTTTGTATTGACTGTGGGTTGATATTTATTGTGATCTTGTCCTTTCAACCATGTTTAGTGTTATGAGTCAAGCCTCAGGAATTATCTACATTCCATGAATTCCATTTGTACATGAATCTTTGAGAGCAGTTTTTGGCCTTTGATATTTGAAATGAACTTTGTTTTTGTGGATATTTTATTACATTTTGTAATAATGATCCGGGCATAGCCAAATTCAGTTTCAATAAACACAGAAGAGGGCAGAATTTATTTGAACATGTATGATATAGGAGAGATTATAATCCATTTTAGATTATTCAAGGATCAGTTATGTAGTTTTTGTAGATATTTGTGTTCTTGTTCTTCAAATCTGTTGCCTTTGTCTATTTAATAGACACTTGTCCTTTCTAGGGAATGAGATGGGAAAGACATGTTTTCATTGTTGGACCCTTTTACTCTTAGATGTGTCAAACGTTAGCCTTAGTGTACTGTTGTTCCAGGAGATATATAGCATTTACCAATCTGGCTGAAACTTTCACTAGTATAATTTTGTCTAGAGTGGGTCTTCTTGGGTATAGTTCTGTATCTTTAACTTTCTCAGTTTTCTGCTGTAAATGAGGAATAAATTGACCAATATAGTGTCATATTCTATTTAATGGAGAGTAACCAGACCCTGCATACTTAGATTGCTGAGTATTTTTAGAGACTTAAATTACGAATATTATGAACATATTGAACACAAATGTAGTTTTCTTTGAGTGTTAAGGGATAGGGTTGAAGAAGTGAGCAAGTGCCAGATCTTGAAGAACTTTGAATGAAGTTCAAAGTCAAGCCTCAGGAGTGATCCTGTTGTTGTGGGGGAGCCTTTGAAGTGTTTTAAGCAGGGAAGTAAAATAACTAGACAGATGATTTTAAGAGCACATTGTAGTAGACACCGATGTGACATTCAGATCTTTCTTTAATGGAGAACTCGCCCAGCCTCTGGGCCTTGCCTCTGCAGCAGTGAACCCCCTCACTTGGGGTTATAACCCCTTCCCAGGGGAGGTGTGGTCATGGGGCTTTCACATCCAGCGACTGATGAGGTGGGACTGTGAAGGCCATCTAGGCTCAGCTGACGACAACTCTGAAGGGCCATTAAGCCCAAAGAGCTCACCGTGGGGTGGGGGGAAGCCATCCGGCAGCCTCAGGTTCTTCCTCTGCCCAACCCTGCTTCCTTCTCTGCTCTAGCCACCTGGGCCTTTCTGAGTTCTGATCTCAGTGAGGCTCAGGCTCTATTTCACGTTCCCCTTGTCATGCTAGGGTCTGCACATTGTCTCCAGGGAGGAAACACTGCCCATCATAAGGCTCCTCTTGTTTCCTTTCTCAGAAGGATGACACTCTTGCATTGCCTGTTGCAGTCTCTAAATAACTGTTTCCTAGATTTAAAACAATTTTCTAGTAGAACGTGAAGTCTGGATGCTGTAAACTCTCATGGCCGTCAGTGAAGTCATCCATTCTATTTGGAAGATGTTGAACTGTGTGAGCCGCTGAAGTAGAGCTGTTCAGTAGGCAGTTAGCTCTGTGTTTATTTGAGGTATTCAGCTTACATTTATCGAACACTCAATTGAAGCTGAGGGATGATGTTCTGAGAATCAGCAAGTTGAATGGATGCTGATTTTCTTAATTGCACCTGCCCCTCCCCCTCCCTGTGCCAACATAGGATTCTGTCGCTTTATAGTTAGGTGACTGGGCCCTATAACCACCTGTGTTGTACTAGCACTAACAGATAATGGTGCCATTTCACAGGATCAAAGTAGCTTTAACGTTCCCACTGCCTTTGTTGAGAACAAAGTTCCAAATGCACTGCTGGGTGGGCTCACTACCTACAAAAGCGTGCTTACTGGCAGACACATAAACTTTATCACCTCTCTTTAATGTCCTCGGCCAAGGGATGGGACTCTGACTAATGCACCAAAATGAATATGTGTGCTTGGGTAATTGAGAGTTGATGGTACCTTTGTTTTCTTTTTAGTTGTATGATCTTCAGATAAGTAATGATTTTTTTGTTAAGAATAATTGACTATGGAGCACCTGGGTGGCTCAGTCGGTTAAGTGGCTGCCTTTGGCTTAGGTCGTGATCCCAGGGTCCTGGGATCGAGCCCCGCGTCTGACTCCCTGCTCAGTGGGGAGCCTGCTTCTCCCTCTACCTCTGCTGCTCCCCCTGCTTGTGCACGCTCTCTCTCTGTGTCAAATAAATAATAAAATCTAAAAAAAAAAAAAGAAAAAGAATAATTGACTGTAATTCCTGTGATGCAGGGTGGAATGCATGCTCTATTGTCTACTTGTTTATTGTATGGAATGTTCTTCCTTTTTTTCTTTTTAAATCATAGACTTTGATTTTCAGAGGTAGGTACAATAGAGGTAATTTCAAGATTATTAGGTGCACCTAATTATCAGGGGCACCTGGCTGGTTCAGTAGGTAGAGCATGCGACTCTTGATCTCCGGGTTGTGAGTTTGAGCCCCAAGTTGGGTGTAGAGATTACTTAAATAAATAAATCTTAAAAAAATATTTTGCACTTATTGGGGGCAGTAGTCTTACTAATTTTGTTCTTAAATGGCATGGACTGGGGCACCTGGGTGGCTCAGTTGGTTGGGCATCTGCCTTTGGCTCAGGTCATGATCCTGGGGTCTTGGGATGGAAGCCTAGGGAGGAGTCTACTTCTCCCTCTGCCCCTCCCCTGCTTGTGCTCTCTCTCATGTGGGGTCTCTCCTCTCTCTCTCCCAAATAAATAAATAAAATCCTTTTAAAAATGTCATGGACTGTTCTCTATTTAAGAAATTATAAAGAAAACCCTAAGCATGGAAATGATAATCATTTTGAGAAAAAAATGAAAATAATTTTTAATAATAAAAGAATTTATCCTGTTTTCATACTGTCAGAGAATATCATATAATGAGAATGTGTAATGACCATCAGTCCTTTAAAGTGAACCTTTGCACTTCTCTATTAGAAAGGCAGATTTGAACTGATCAGACCCTCTCTACTCTCTGTGGGTCCATGGGATAGGTGGTCAGCTTGTGGCCATAGAAGAGAACACAATGACTGTCCTTCGGGAGGATTCAGTCTCAGCACCCCCCATCCCCCGTCGCCCCCGGCCTCATTGGCCTTGCCAGCCAGGCTGGAGATTGATCACCACCCGGAATAACTCAGTAACTGAACTGGAAGGCTATATATAACTTCTAGAGCAGCAAGGAACTGGTTTTTCTACATTCCTGGTGTTTGAAATAATGCTTGAGAGGTGGTAAGATGCTTGAGTTTGGTACTTCTGGGACCGTGAGTCCTGCTTTTTGTAACATCACAAAATCACAGATTTATCTAGCTGGAAGGGCTCTTAGAGAATGTCTAGCTCCACCCTTATGTTATGGGTGAGAAGAGTAGGGTTCAGATATGTTAAATGCATTCTCGAAGCTTGGGCCAGAACAAGGACTAGAACTCAGGTCTGCTAAGCCACCAGGCCAGGAATAATTCTGTGACATGGCCTTGCTTCCTCACAAGACCATGATGTGGCTCTGGTGTCCCAGGCCTGCGTGGGAAGCGCTGTCCTTCACCTGGTAGCCAGCCCCCAGCTGGTGTATGCCAGTCCTTGCTTCTCTTACCCTGGGCAGGGATGTTGAGGCCAGACTTGGTTATGTTCTGGCTCACATGAGCCTGGGTCCTTATTACTGCTGACCATTCTGGACATTAGTCTCATGATGTGAGTCACGTAATTATTTGATTTAATCTGCACAGAACAGAGTGGGGGCACAGTGGTAACAATAGCCAGGAATCAAGGAAGGTGAGGGAGTAGGTTTCCCTCTGGTCTCGGGGTCCCGATTCTTAAGGATTGATTATCTTGCTAACCACCTAGCATAGTGCCTGAAACATGCAAGCTGTACATTAATGCTTTCTGGGTAGTTTATCGGCCAATAATAAAGAACAGAGGCTAAACAATAACAAAACTTTTTTTTTTGAGAAGTTGAGGAGACTTAACCTTTGCTGTTCTTTTCCAGTCAAGTTTTTTTGTTTTTTTTTTTTAAGATTTTATTTATTTAATTGACAGAGAGACAGCGAGAGAGGGAACACAAGCAGGGGGAGTGGGAGAGGGAGAAGCAGGCTTCCTGCCGAGCATAGAGCCTGATGCGGGGCTCGATCCCAGGACCCTGGGATCATGACCTGAGCCGAAGGCAGACGCTTAACGACTGAGCCACCCAGGCGCCCCTTCCAGTTCAAGTGTTTTTTTTTTCCCAGTTCAAGTTTTTATATACCATCAAGATACAGTGTAGGCATTATAATAACGTTTATGGAGACTAATAACATGGAAATGCTAATGCCTAATATTTAGCAGAATTAAACAAATTTGTGATATAATTAACAACTTCGTAAAAGCAAAATAAAAAAACCTATGCTGGAGATAAAGATAGTCTAAAACTTTATGGATAGATTTTATTCATTTTTTTTTATTTCTGTCTTACTACAAAATCACTTTAATAAACACATAGTACTTATATAGTACAAAAAATCCTCTTAAAAGTAAATAAAATGTATAGTCCATTCTGTAGAAAATGAATGTGAATTGTGGTTTGCCTTTTTATCCTTATGGTATACAAAATTTAGATTTAAAGGATTTTTTTTTTTCACCCTCTAAAAGTACAGATCCATTTCTTAACCCTTGGTTCTGTTGTGGTGGACTGGAGTGACAAACTTAGTTTTGTACTTATTTGTGATTTATAATGTGAACAGATTCACTTGTCCTGGCCAGCCTTCTCCTCCACCAGTCTACATTTGCCAGGTCCTACCTGCTTTAGCAGGGAAATCTTAAGGGTAGGATGCTAGAAATTGGTCCTTTTCTGTTTAAGCCTGTTATGACAAGCCTTGCTTTTTTTGAATTCCCCAAGGCAGTTAAATCCTGCTGTTGTTTATGCTCCTCAAACATGCTCTTCCTGTCTCTGGAAAATCTTTTACACTTACTCATCTTTGCATCCCCAGTGCCTGATACAGTGCCTGACAGGTAGTAAGCACTCAACCGGTCTTTGTTAAATGAATGAACGAATATGATCCCATCTGGAACTCTCAACTTTCCATGACTCTGCGCCGTGTTTTGATAATACTTATCTTAAGCCTGAGTGCGAGAAGAAAATTGGACCTGGGGAGCGCCTGGGTGGCTTAGATGGTTAAGCGTCTGCCTTCGGCTCCGGTCATGATCCTGGAGTCCTGGGATCGAGTCCCGCATCGGGCTCCCCCTGCTCTGTGGGGAGCCTGCTTCTCCCTCTGCCTCTGCCTGCCACTCCGCCTGCTTGTGCTCTCTCTCTCTGTCAAATATTAAAATCTTTAAAAGAAAAAAAGAAGAAAATTGGACCTGAAAGCTTCTAAGTTAAATAAAAAACTTAGCAACCATGTACATGTGATTGAGGGCTCTAGGGGGACTTGGCCATCATAAGACAAATCGGACTGTTATCTGAGGAAGGTGGATTTTGTTGATTTCCTGTGTAAGTGAACACAGTTAAAGAGAAAGAATGGGTCCCTGGCCAAGCAGCAGCTGCTGCATCTGATGATAAAGGCGTGTGTGACTTGGGTCGGTTGCAGTAGTGCACGGGCCAAAAGGAAAAATCCAATCACTCCGCCTTTGCCCGTTTGTAATAGTAAATTAAGTTCTGAGTGTGAAAGCAACTTTGCAGCTGCCACTAAAATTGACAAATATTTTTCTAAAGAAATAGTACATTTCAGAAACAAACTCCTCATTTTAACAGCCAACATATTTTTGGCTGTTATGTTTGCTGGCAAACATTTCAAATTTAGAAATATTTCTTTTAAATATCTTGGAAAGACTAGTGTTTGGAATTTTATTTTTTATTTTTTTATTTTAAAGATTTTATTTATTTATTTGACAGAGAGAACACAGCGAGAGAAGGAACCCAAGTAGGGGGAGTGGGAGAGGGAGAAGCAGGCTTCCTGCCGAGCAGGGAGCCTGATGCGGGGCTCGATCCCAGGACCCTGGGATCATGACCTGAGCTGAAGGCAGACGCTAAACGACTGAGCCACCCAGGCACCCTGTGTTTGGAATTTTAAAGACAGCCCATCCCTCATCACTGGGAAAATGCTACCCAACAGAAACGTGTAAAAATGCACGTACAGTTATGTTACTTGAACCACTAGACAAAAATGCTTGTATGGTCCCAGTGAGGTCCTGCACATCTTTTCCCAAACATTTCCATCATTTCTGTTCTGAGAATTTTACCACGTCCATGCAGCCATTTGACTGCAGTTGAGCAGGACTAGTTGAGCTCTGTAAACTTAACAGAATTCCTCCGGTCCGTCAACTCTCTTTTTTCCCCAGAAGAGTTTGGGACTAAAGTTCCTCTGAAACCTTGAAAATCCAAGAAAAAAATCATGACCAGTAGAAATAGGCATTTGACCTTAAAATATATCCAAGAAGACATTTGAGGGCGATTCAGTTTTCTATGGCTAAGAATTCTGGCCATTTGGTGAGAAAAAAAAAGTCTTGTCAAAAATGAAAGGAAAGAGAGCACATTCAAGTGGAGATATTGAAGGAGGAAGTTGGAACTTAAAAAAAAAAGTCCTGTGACTTGGGAAGACCTGAATTTCAAAATTATTTTTATTGAAGTGTGTATAAAAAAATTCTTGTAAAGTGTATTTTCTGAGTTTTCGTTTGCCTGCTTATGTTCATTTAGTTTTTTAATTTTTTCATTCCCTGCTTTATTCATGAAGGATTTAAGATGACTACAACAAATATGTGTAAGATAAGGTGTGACATGTCAATAAAAAGTAAAAACAAAAAAACAAGACAAAGTCCAGGGAAAAACAAACATAGGAGGACCTACATAATTACTACAGTTTGACCTCATAGTGAGCTCTGTGTTTTTGGACACCAAATGAAAAGGGAACATGAATTATATGGCTCTTATTTTCAGGAAAGAAAACAACAACGAAAATAACACAAAAGAGCCAAAACCCAACTTGTTCTTCCGAGGAAGCAGAGTATTTCTTAGTACTAAATTCATGTCTTGGGGCGCCTGGGTGGCTCAGTGGGGTAAGCATCTGCCTTCGGCGCAGGTCATGATCCCAGGGTCCTGGGATCAAGCCCCGCA
The DNA here is from genome assembly GCF_003265705.2 of Callorhinus ursinus. Taxonomy (NCBI): domain Eukaryota; kingdom Metazoa; phylum Chordata; class Mammalia; order Carnivora; family Otariidae; genus Callorhinus; species Callorhinus ursinus. The sequence continues at coordinate 37,255,297 of NW_027397070.1, forward strand.
TCGGGCTCCCTGCTCAGTGGAGAGTCTGCTTCTCCTTCTCCCACTCCCCCTGCCTGTGTTCCTTCTCTTGCTCTCTCTCTCTCTCTCTCGCTCTGTGTCAGATAAATAGATAAAATCTTTAAAAAAAATAAATTTTATTTATTTATTTGAGAGAGAGAGAGTACGAGTGGGGTGGAGCAGAGGGAGAGGGAGGAGCAGACTCCCTGCTGAGCAGGGAGCCCGATGTGGGACTTGAACCCAGGATGCCCGGGATCAAGACTTGAGCAGAAGGCAGACGTTAAAACGGACGGAGCCACCCAGGCTCCCCTATTTGTTAGTACTAAGTCCTAAGCGGGGCTGAGAGCTAACAGCTTCCCCAACTACATTGATCCAGTTTGTTCCTTCATTTGTTCACTCTTTTAATCTTTCCTCAAACATTTATTATGTGCCCACTATATGCCACACACAGCATAGATGATAGAGGTAAACAGTAAACAAGACATAGTCCCTTCCCCGGGCTTACTGTCTAGAATCTGCAGAAGACGGAGGGTTGAGGGAACCGCTCCAAGGGACAGGTGAGCTCCACAGTGGAGCTTCAGAAGGAAGGGTTTCTCCAGTTAGCTGGCATTTCAAGTTGACGTTCAGGGCCCACAACCTCTAAATGGATGCCAGGATGCTGGCAGTATACTCCAACCTGAGATGCCAGGAGGGGGCTAAGAAGAACAAAACGATGGGAGGCCGGCAGGGCTGAGGTTATTCCTGGAGTGGGGACAAGAGAGAAGTGATGTGTTAGTTACACAGCTACTTCTTTGGGGAAGAAGGCCAGTTCACCTGAAGCCAATTTACCGAATGGCAAATGCACCCAAGTACTTGTTTCTTTTCACTAGGAAGGTTTAAGCAATTCTTGTAAGATAGGATGGTCTCAACAGCTTTTTGAGGATGTGTGTGGTGTTTAGGGTGGCCTCTTTTCAAAGCGTGCTGGCATTTTATGCAAGATTCAATCTGTGTTTGCTTTGCTGTAATGGGCGGGGGCTGGGGCAGAGAGATCGGAACACCCTGGACTGCTGATCTAGAAGAGAGAGAAGATGGAGGGCAGGGCACGGGGGTCTAGGGGAGTGAGAATATATTCATGAGGAGTACAGTCATTAAAAATATATATCCTTGAGGGCCAAGAATTCTTGGGAAAATATTTTTCTTGTGAATAATAATAAGCCAATTTATTATGCCCCTCGGTACCTTCTTTCTCTCTCTCTCACTATTCCACACCCCACCCGAGGCATTGTGAATCCATTGCTTCTAGCCAAGACTCTCCCTCGATTCGGGGTCTCTAGGGCGCTGAGACTACAGGTGATGTGAACTTCCTAGAGCTTAGAACTGGAATATGGATGTCTTCAAGTGACTTGGCATTGAGAAATATTTAAATTTAATTTTCATTTAGTAAATTTCATTTACTGAAAGCACGTACAATTTCATTTTTCCACAGTGAATTTTCCTTTTTCACAATAAAGAACAATTTGCATTTACATCTCATTTTGTGATTTTCAACATGCTCTATCTTGTCCTTAGAGAAAGTCTGAGTTCATTTAACTCGCTTATTCATACCCTCTCGTGTCCCAGAGAAAGTTGGAAGTCATCTGTAGAAAAACATAGAATTAAACAGAATAAAAAAAAAAATAGAGAAGGACCTTGCAGTGAAGGGGAAAAAGTGTAGTTGAATAAAGCCAGTGGGAAAGCAACTTGTTTCCATAAAGTCATTTGTAATTGCTAGAGCTGGGCTATGCCAGCCAAAAAAGAGAGGGAAACTCTGTTCATAAAAATAACATGGTCACTAGATGAAAAGAATAAATGCTCCGGATCACAGTTTTTCTTGGTCCAGAGACCTGAGAGAATGTTCCACAGCGTGTTCTTGTAAAAGGAACACTGTGTGTCTTAACGCCCGGTACCCCTGAAATTCAGTGGCAAAAGTGGCATGGTACGTTTCTCTCACCCGGTCCCTCTAACATCCGGCTTGGTAGGGTTTACAGGATTATACCAGAATACATTTTAATAGAATCAGTTCTCTGAGGGGCTACAACAATGCAGTTCAAGTTTAGAGTTCCCCGCGGCTGGACCGGATCCAAAGACAACATCCAGGAATGGGTGGGCTCTTGGTCTTTCAGGCATTCCTCTGTGACTGTTGTTTCTTGGAATCCACTGTTTTAAAATGTGCAGCCGAGAACTTGGGGTAGAGTCTTTGGCAAGAACCTGAGGGGCTTTGAGTTGGCTCAGACAAAATCATTATCCTCATTTCACAGATGAAGAAACGGGACCTGGGAGAAGTTGATGATTATCCAAGGCCGTGTGGTCCATGGCAGAGCCAGGACTAAAGCCAGATTCTTCTGACTCTAAATCTAGGGCTCTTTCAAGCATTTCGTCTCTCTTCTCTAGCTTAAGTGGAATTCTATTAGAATTTTGAAATGGTAATTTATTTTAAACATCCACGATGCACTCCCTACTTAGATGTTCAATTTTGGGGTAAAAGAAGACATTGACTGTGGAGCTGAAGTCCCACCCCCCATTCTTTTGCCGTCACTCTGCAGTTGGTGGGTGTCATTCCTGACCCTGTATCTGTTCTTTTACCATATGTGTGTGTGTGTGTGTGTGTGTGTGTGTGTGTGTGTAAAATTTATATAAAGTACATAAATGACTTCATAGTATATCAGTCCTTCTGCACTTGGCCCCCCCACCCCCTTGCCCCATTATAGTTTTGATATATAACTGTGCTGATACTGGTTGGTCATTCATTTTAGCTGTGGCATCGTCTTCCTTGCATGAATCAACCACAGTTTATCCATTCTCCTACTGATGGGATTCAATTATTTCCACTTTTTTCTATTATAAGTGGTTCTGCCATGAACATTCTTGAATATGTCTGTGTCTTTGTGCAATATATTTTTTTTAAGATTTTATTTATTTGACAGAGAGAGACACAGCGAGAGAGGGAACACAGCAGGGGGAGTGGGGGAGGGAGAAGCAGGCTTCCCGCCGAGCAGGGAGCCCGATGCGGGGCTCGATCCCAGGACCCTGGGATCATGACCTGAGCCGAAGGCAGACGCTTAACGACTGAACCACCCAGGCGCCCCTGTGCAATATTTTTTAAAAAATTGTATTTTCAGGTAATCTCTACACCCAATGTGGAGATCGAACTCACAACCCCAAGGTCAAGAGTTACATGCTCCACCGAGTGAGCCAGCCAGGCGCCCCTCTGTGCAATTTTAGAGCATTTTTTAGTTGGCAGAAATTGAAGTCACCAGCAGTTGCAGCAGTCAGATGCTGAGTCCTGGGAGAACCTTGCATCCACCCAAAATGCCGTTTGGGTCCATTTGCAGCCAACGCTGTTCTGGCCTCAGTGCGCCTGCCCTGGCCTCCAGCTCCTTGTACGTCTCTAGTCAGTTTGTTCAGGTTCTCAACTGTGGCCTGCTCCAAGCACCATTTATTTCTCAAGGACCCTACCCCACCCTCGCTCCCCCCTGCTCCCAAGAGATGGTCTCACTTCTTATTTTCCTAAGAAAAATGAGGTCATCTGATGAGAGCTTCCTAAATCCCTCTCTCCCAAACTCCTCAGCATTCCCACCTAGAAGGATGTGAACAAGTCTTTATAAACCATAAATTCTTTATGGAACGAATGGAGGTATAATTTTTTTTCTTAAAGATTCTCAGACCTAAAATTGGAATTTTGTCTTACCAGGAGCTGCACTATCTTCAAAATCACTAATTCACATACCTTCTGGCCACAGCCTCCAGCAATTCTAGCTTAATTGTCACTGTCATGGTTCTGCAAGTTCACAGAGACATCAGTCTGGGTGCTTCTTCACTCTCTCTGTTCACCCCTTCCTGTCTGCAAGGCCTCTCTTTCCATTTCCTGCTCCCGTCAGCTCCTAGCCTAGACCTCTCCATCAGAGCCCTGCACGGATCTGCCTGGCTGTCACGTGGGAACTTTCCCTTTTCTCCTGTGTTTGAGATCTAGTGTCTGTTTTTCTCAGTTTTAGTTGACTTTTCTCTTTTGTTGGCATACTTTCTTTCCTCTTTCTTGTTTTACTTTCTTATTTTGTTGGAGTAAGTCTGCCAGTAGCTTTCTAAGAGTGAGTGCCTAGGACATGAATTTTTTGGAGCCTTGCGTGTCAGGAAAGGACTTTTTTATGTCCTAACACTTGATTAATACTTCAGCTCGATATAGATTATAGGTTGAAAATCATCTTCTGATTTTTTAAAATTGTGGTAAAATAATACCTATGACATGAAATTTACCACTTTAATCATTTTTAAGTGTACAGTTCAGGGGTATTAAGTACATTCCCATTGTTGTGTGACCATCCCCACCATCCATCTCCAGATCTCTTTTTTCTTGCAAAACTGAAATTCTATACACATTAAATAATTAAAAATTAATTGAAAGTTAATTAAAACAATGAACTCCCCATTCCCCCTCCCACAGCCCCTGGCATCCACCATTGTACTTTCTGTGTCTGTCAATTTGACTATTGTCGGAACCTCATGTAAGTGGAATCATGCAGTATTTGTCTTTTTGTGACTGGCTTATTTCACTGAGCATCATGTTCTTCTGTGGCAGCCATGTTGTAGCATATGTCAGAATCTCCTTCTTTCTTAAGGCTGAATAATATTCCATCGTATGTACATGCCACATTTTGTTTATCTATTCATCCATGGGTTGCTTTAACCTTTGGCTACTGTGAATAATGCTGGCTATGAATATGGGTCTATATATATCTCTTTGAAACTCTGCTTTCAATTTTTTTTTAAGATTTTATTTATTTATTTGAGAGAGAGAATGAGAGATAGAGAGCACGAGAGGGAAGAGGGTCAGAGGGAGAAGCACACTCCCTGCCGAGCAGGGAGCCCGATGTGGGACTCGATCCCGGGACTCCAGGATCATGACCTGAGCCGAAGGCAGTCGCTTAACCGACTGAGCCACCCAGGCGCCCTGCTTTCAATTTTTTTGTGGGTATACCCAAAAGTGGAATTGCTGGATCATATGCTAATTCTATTTTTAGTTGTTTTTTTTTTAAGGAACCTCCACACTGTTTTCCATAGTGGCTGCACCATTTTATATTCCCACCAACAGTACACAAGGGTTCCAGTTTCTCCACATCCTTAACACTTGCTATATTCTGGATTTGTTTGTTTGTTTGTTTTGGATAGTAGTCATCCTAACGGGTTTGAGGTGGTATCTCATTGTGGTTTTGATTTGCATTTCCCTTTTGATTAATGATGTTGACCTCAAGTCCTTTGCCCATTTTAGTTGGGTTATTTTTTTGTTGTTAAGTTATGGGAGTTCTTTATATATTCTGGATATTAATTTCTTAGCAGGTATATGATTTGCAAATATTTTCTCCCATTTCATGGGTTGCTCTTTTACTCTGTTGGTAGTGTCCTTTAATGCACAGAAGTTTTTATTTTTTATTTGTTTATTTTTAAAGATTTATTTATTTATGTGAGAGAGAGAGAGAGAGGGAGGCATGGGGCAGAGGGAGAGAGTGAATCTCAAGCAGATTCCCTGCTGAGTGTGGAGCCTGACTCAGGGCTCGATCTCACGACCCTGACTGAAATCATGACCTGAGCTGAAATCAAGAGTCAGACATTTAATCCACTGAGCCTCCCAGGTGCCCCGATGAACAGAAATTTTTAATCTTAATGTAGTCCAATTTATTTTTTCTTGCCTCTGCTTTTGGAATCATATCAAAGAAATAGTTTCCAAATCCATTGTCATGAAGCTTTTGCTCTGTGTTTTCTTCTGAGAGTTTTATAGCGTTAGCTTTTATGTTTAGGTTTTCTCAGAACTTTTAATATATTCCTCTCTGTCTTCTATCGTCCAATATAGTTATACAAAAGTCTGATGCTGTTCTGATTCTTGTTTCTTGGTGTGTGGTCTATTTTTTTTTTTTTTAATCTCTGGGAGATTCTTTATCCCAGCTCTTATGAAATTTTGCAATAACTTGCTTTGCTGAGAGTCTTTTAAAAAATATTTTTGGGGACACTTATTATGCTCTTATCAGATGGAAATACTTGTCTTTCAGTTCTGGAAAATTTTCTTGTATTACTTCTTTGATTATTTCCTTCTCTGTGTTCTCAGAGATGTTAGACCCACTGGATTGGTCCTTTGAGCTTTATATTTCTTTTTTATTATTCTCTTTTTTGTTTATGGGAGATGTCTTATTTTATTTTCTAACCCTTTCACTGATCTTTTAAAATAGAACATAAAAAAGTTTTTTTTTCATAATACCCTGTTCCAGTCTTGCTGCCTTACCCAGCTCCATTTTCTTGGTCCTGACTTGGTGTTCTTGGCTTAGCTTCCCATGGGGCATGAAGCATTTACTTTTGGGGGAGAAAAAGGTATATGCCCAAGTTACCTGACTTCAAAGTAGAATAAGAATCTGTCCCTTGAAGCTGAAGCCATAATGTCCAATGTACATCTGAAATTTCCAAACTGAACTCCTATACTGTCTCCAAACCTGTCCCACCTTTATCATTCTCTGCCTTGATTCATGGCTTCTCTGTCCTTCCTGATGCTTAAGCCAAAAATTTTGGTGACTTTTTTTTTTTATTCTTCTCTTTCTCAGACACATGACATCAAATCCATCAGAACATCTTGTTGGTGCCATCTTCAAAATCTATATAGAATCTGACCACTAATCACTACTACTCTGGCAGCTCTGGTCCCAGCTAGCAGCATCTAGATTTCTGTCATTGCGTTTTATTATGAACATTCTCAAACATACAACAAAATTGCAAGAATTTTACACAAATACTTATTCTCAACACCTAGATTCCACCCTTAATGTTTTACCAGCTTTGCCTTATCATTTATTATCATCCACCCATCCCTCTGCCCATCCATTCTGTAATAACCTTTAAACTTCATTCCTAGTCCCATGTTTTGTTCCTAACATATCAATCCAGGTGATAATTTTGAAACGTACGTCAAATCGTGTCTCCCCCCTGCTGAAAACCCTCATACAGCTGCCCATTTCACTACTACTGACTCTATAGTTTTTATGATTCCCAAAAGGGAAGATTGCCTTGGTAACTTACAGATTCTGGTGGAATTGTGAATTCATACTGAGCTTCTGTGCATTTGCATCACTGATGGTGAAATTGACTTTTGTCTTTGGAGGAAATAAAACGAACTGTACTGCTGTTCAGGAGGGCTATAATTAAAATCTTCAACCATTTGTTCCTGCCAAGGTAGTTTTCTTGCATTTTGCTCTTCATTTCATCATGTGTGTGGGTGTGGATGTTTGTAAACAAGACTAAATCTGATCTCATAAGTGCTTTCTAAAATTAATTCTGTCTAATAGAATATGACTTTTGCTTGGTTATTTTTTTTAAATGGAAATAGAAGTTTATTGAATATACTGCAAGGGGGTAGCAGGTAGGACAGCAAAGGAAAGACTCTTCTGCTGCTTGGGTATTATTAAAAATCCAACGAGTAAAGAAAAAGCTAGTGAAATGTGTTAGCAGCATGCAAAACAAAAACTTTAAAATATATCTCTTGTTATATGTACATTGTCATGTGAAGGTATGAAATGGAAGAAATGGTGATTCTGTTTGTAACTGATATTGTGAAGTCTTTTATGAGTTTTATTTTTTTTTTAAGATTTTATTTTTATTTATTTGACAGAGAGAGAGACACAGCGAGAGAGGGAACACAAGCAGAGGCAGAGGGAAAGGGAGAAGCAGGCTTCCCGCTGAGCAGGGAGCCGGATGTGGGGCTCTATCCCAGGATCCTGGGATCATGACCTGAGCCGAAGGCAGATGCTTAACGACTGAGCCACCCAGGCACCCCCTTTTATGAGTTTTAAAATGAAGTTCATTTTATGGGGTCCTTTTTTTAAAAAAAGTCAATTATGATCAATTTCAGTTTTTATTTTTCCCTTAAGTTTTCTTTTCTTTCTTACATTTGCCTCTGGGTTTCTCTTTTGTGTTTGTTTTGATCTCTTTCATTCTTGGAGGCTTTCCCTTGATGTCTGGTAATCGTTGACTGTCTGCTTATATTTAAGAGTGAGGAATGAAAAAGCCAATTAATGGGATTTCACAGTAGGGTGATGTGGTAGGGACCTGACCTTTCCATTTAAGAATACCAAATATCAGTATCTGGAGGTCTTTTCTAGGGGAAAGGGGTGGATCCTGATCCAGAACAGGATCCTCTGAAATCCCACCTGTGGGTATAGCTAGGGATCTGGAGAACAGATCTGGCTGCAGGTGCTGTTGGAGGAGGAGGGTGGGTGAGGGTTGGGGGTCCTACTGTTGCTGTGGAGACATGTCTAAAATCTTGCTATCAGCCCTGATCTCCAGCATACTGGGTTTTGTTTGTTTGTTTGTTTCTTTGTTTTTGTTTTTAGACCTAAGTCTCATCCTCATCTTTTGCTATATCTCTTGCCACCATGATCCACTCCTCTTAGGGATTCTTCAAAGATAGGGATGGGGAAGCTGGAGTTAATAGGAAAGCCAGGAATCTTTGGTAGCAATTTAGGGAAAAAATATAATGAGGTCACGGGCAGAGGTGATGACTAAAGGAATGAAGAGATATATGTGGAAAAGAAGTAACCCAAACCATTGTCCATACTTAGAACTTGAAAGCATATCCAGGGCTTTGGGGAGATTGGCAGCCTGGTGGTAACAAAGGCAGGAAGCCTTCGCTGGGGGAATTATGATCTTTAGAAAATTTCAGTGTGTGGTAGAAGGGCAAAATTTCAAGGTTAGAATGTACTGATGGAAAGGAAAAGTAATTACTTCCTGCGTGCAGGCTTTCTAGATCTGTGCTAGTTTAACACATCAGCATTCCTAGTCTGAGAAGTTTTCATCCTTAAGTTTTTCTTTTTTTTTCTTTTCATTTTAGTATTGTGAGGAGGTTTTAATTTTTTCTGCTGGTTAAGAGATGGGAGAATCCTGATAAATTCTTTTCACAGATCATAGGAAATACCATTTATATACTGTCGTGCATCTACCACAGTAAGCATTCAATAAATGTTAGTTGTTGCTGTGGTTTTTACATTTTATGTGCTTTTTTAATTGAATTCCAACAGCCACCCTATAAGATACACACTGTCATTCCCGTTCTGCAGCAGTGGACCCTGCAGTTCAGAGCAGGTGGGACTTGGTCAAGGCCAACACAAAGCTCTTTTAGGGAAGTGGCTCCATTCAGCCAAAATGTTGTTACCAGGGTTGGAGCGGGTGGGTTAGCGGCACAGTTGCTATTGGCTGGTGAGTGACATGCTTTGTTGTGAGCTAACAAGCGCAGCAGTATTATATCCAGAGAAGTGCTACATACTTGTTTTCCAAAAGTGTAGTGAATGGTTAGAATTGATGAATTGATTGTTCCAGCATTTTGTGGTGGTCATTAGAAAAATAAAGTGCCTGAAAAGAGATAGCAGCATGGAGCTTAAAAATGACCGGGTCTGATTTTTCCGAAGACATCCAGAGGGCAACAGACACATGAAAAGATGCTCAACGTCACTCCTCATCAGGGCAATGCAAATCAAAACCACAATGACACATCATCTCACACCTGTCAGAATGGCTAGAATAAAAAAGACAAGAAATAACAAGTGTTGGTGAAGATGTGGAGAAAAAGGAACCCTCACGTACTGTTGGTGGGAATGCAGAGTGGTGCAGCCGCTGTGGAAAACAGTATGGAGGTTCCTCAAAACATTAAAAATAGAATCACCATATGATTCAGTAATTCCACTACTAGATATTTACCCAAAGAAGATGAAAACACTAATTCAAAAAAAATATATGCGCTCCTGTTTATTGCAGTATTATTTACAATAGCCAAGATACGGAAGCTACCCAAATGTCCATCGATAGATGAATGCATAAAGATGTGGTGTAGATATACAATGGAGTGTTGCCATTTGAGACAACACGGATGGACCTGGAGGGTACTATGCTAGGTGAAAGAAGTCAGAGAAAGACAAATGCCATATGATTTCACTTTCATGTAGAATCATGTAGAATCTAAACAAACAAAAAGCAGAAACAGACCCATAATACAGAAAACAAACTGATGGTTGCCTGAGGGGAGAGATGTCGGGGGTGCACAAAATGGGTAAAGGGCAGCGAGAGACAGCCTTCTGGTTATGGAAAGAATAAGTCACGGTGATAAAAGGTACAGCAGACAAAGTACAGTATAGGTTGTGTAGTGACATGGTAGCTACGCCTGTGGTGAGCACAGCATAATGTGTAGACCTGTGGAATCACTGTGTTGTCCGGCCGAAACTTATGTAACATTGGGTGTCAACTGTACTTCAATTAAAAAAAATCACTTGGTCTGCGAATTTGTAGCAATAGCTTCTGGTTCAGGGGTGATGAGAGGACAGGTTATAACAGAATTAGGAAAAGTTGATGGAAAAAGATGAAGAAACTTACTGCATATGTGCCACCAGCTTTCTTCTGTGAGCTTGTAAGCAGATCAAAGCTGGTACCTGTCAGTTGCTAGGAATAGCGCTGTAACTCAACCGACAAAGGGACATCCTTTGGAATTGCTAGGTAGGTCATAAATAATGCGGTGCCAGTGAAGACTAGGAAAAAATGATGGGAAAAAATGATGACCTTCCAATCACCCCATTAACGAATTACCTGTGTGCCTACTTCGTCCTGTCATGCTATACTTTCTGATCAGGCTCTGAAGATGAGATAGAAGTCTCTTTCCTCCTGCTGACACAGTTTTCCAGTGCTCAAAAATAAGAGACCTGTTGAGCTATGAAAAAGATTTTTAGGAATCTTTTCTAGAAATTTCTGACAAAGCCAGAAAAGTTTTCTAATATTTAATTTGTGTCAAGAGAGTATTTTCCTCATTATGAAGATATACAGGTTCCATAGCAAATAAATTGGAGAACTGACCCTGAACTAAATAATACCTTATTCCCCATTTTCTTGTCCTTTCATTAAAATAAAAACAAACATGTTTCTCTTACTGGAGCAGAAATATGCATTCACCATTTGAAATTTTAAAAATGCAGATAAGCAAAAGGAAGGAAATAAAAATCATCAATAATTCTGTTCATGAGAC
>NW_027397070.1:37266446-37328457 GCF_003265705.2 Callorhinus ursinus
TTCTTTCTTTCTTTCTTTCTCTTTCTTTCTTTCTTTCTTTCTTTCTTTCTTTCTTTCTTTCTTTCTTTCTCTCTTTAAGATTTTATTTATTTATTTGAGACAGAGTGTGGGCACACAAGCAGGGAGAGGGGGAAACAGACTCCCCGCTGAGTGACATGGGGCTCCATCCCAGGACCCTGGGATCATGACCTGAGCCAAAGGCAGAATTTTAACGGACTGAGCCACCCAGGAGCCCCTCAACATTTCTTTAAAAAATGGAAATTCTCTAGTGTTTGAGGTTTCAGAGACACGAGAAGAATATTAAGATTTATTGCCTAAGCAAACCACAGTCATTTTAAAATAGCTATGCCATTTATAAAAGTGTGCCTATTGATTTATATGAATTTTAAAAACACAATTCCACACCATTCCACTTGATTTAGAATCTTTAATGCCACTACATTCTTTTTTTTTTAAGATTTTATTTATTTATTTGAGAGAGAGAGAATGAGAGATAGAAAGCACGAGAGGGAAGAGGGTCAGAGGGAGAAGCAGACTCCCTGCTGAGCAGGGAGCCCGATGTGGGACTCGATCCCGGGACTCCAGGATGGTGACCTGAGCCGAAGACAGTCGCCCAACCACCTGAGCCACCCAGGCGCCCAATGCCACTACATTAATTCTTTACCCAGTCTTTGGTTAGGTGCCTGAAGATGGTCCATTATTTTCGTTTGTGTAACTTTTATTTGAAAAGGAAAAGTCAGGCTCTGAGGAGCCCCTGGAAAGGGCTCTTCTGTGCTGATTCTTTCTGCACTGGGAAGAATGCTCTCTGCACCGGGAAGTTGGAACACAGATGAGATGGCCTTGGGCAGTTTGGTTGCTAGACCCTGGTGACTCTGTGAGCCCGGGACACGCCCTTGTTCCTCTTTCTGCCTTCCTTTTCCACACCCTTTCTAGCTTCTCTATTCAGACCCCGAGAAATCTCCCGAGAAATCTCTCAAAGCTTTTTTTCTACTTTGTTCCAGTTTTTCATGGGCCCTATTTAGCAAGTAAATTCCTCTCTGGAGATGTTGACTGTTTCTCACCAAAACCAGTTGTGTTGGAAATATCATCATAAATTGTCTTCAGTCAGGGTCTTATGACTTTGGCAGCACGTTCTGAGAAATAATGGTACTAAGACAATATTTGGGTTAATAATCTAACACTTCCAACTGATTCAGTCTTTAAAGTTTAGTTTTACTTTTTTTTAAGATTTTATTTATTTATCTGTCTTGAGAGCACAAGCAGGGGGAGCGGCAGGCGGAGGGAGAAGCAGACTCACCGCTGAGCAAGGAGCCCAACGCGGGACTCCATCCCAGGACCCTGGGGTCATGACCTGAGCCGAACGCAGACGCTTAACAGACTGAGCCACCCAGGCGCCCCAGTTTAGTTTTACTTTTGATGGACATATTTTAGAAGCTCTAAGAAATTCTTCAGTAAATAAAAAATTACTATATTTTATTGACTTGCTTGCTAATAAATTTTCCCTGTTAAAAACAGAAACCTCTTGGGCAAATACAGTTAACCCTTGAACATCATGGGGGTGAGAGGCACTGATCCCCCTCCCCTCACCACACACACAGTTGAAAATCCATATATAACTTTTGACTCTCCCCAAACTTAACTACTAATAGCCTACTATTGAAGCCTTACTGGTAACAGTCAATTAACACATATTTCGTATGTTATATGTATTACATACTATATTCTTTTAATCAAAAGTGAGCTATAGAAAAGGAAATGTTAAGAAAATCATAAAGAAGAGAAAATGTATTTTTAGCACTGTAAAATATCTTTGTACAAGTGGACCTGCGCAGTTCAAACCCATGTTCAGGGGTCAGCTGTGGTTATTTTAAGGTCTACACTTCTTTCACTAATACATTCTTTTTCTTCAGCTTTAATTTACAATGTTGTGAATCTCACCTACCAGTTTAGCACGGAAACAGTTGCTTCTCTGGTTAGCAATTTGTTCTCTATTGTTCTGTTTTTATTTTAAAGTCTTCCCTCTCCATTTAATACCTTATATTTGATGAATAGTGAATGGCAATGAGTGATGTCTCAGAGACATTCTTATTAAATTCCAGGTATTATTTGAATAATGCTAATGGGATCATTTGGAGTGAAATGCTGTTTTATAATAAGTGCTCTCCTGACAGTCCCATCTCTCTCCGGCTTCAAGTGTGGGGCGTGCCTTCTCCTTTGCTTCCACAGCACCTTCTACATACATTTATTAGAGGATTTCACTCAGTATTGTGTTCATTTGTCATTCTCAGAAAATTGAATTCCTTGGGGCACCTGGGTGGCTCTGTTGGGCGACTGAGTCTTGATTTCAGCTCGGGTCATGATCTCAGGGTTGTGGGGATGAGCCCTGTATTGGGCTCTGTGCAAAGCATGGAGCCTGCTTAAGATTCTCTCCTGCTCTGCCCTACCCCGGCCCTGTTGGCATGTGCATTCTCTCTATCTCTAAAAAAAAAAGAAAAAAAAAAGATTGATTCCTTGAGAGCAGGAGCTATCCTGTTTAAACACTTGTTGAACAAATGAATGACAAAAAGAGTAAATAAAATATGGCAGTTTTAGCTAGCTCTATGAGGTACCAGCATGTATTGGTTAAGAGCGTAGACTCTGAAGCCCAAACTACCTGGATTCAAATCTTTGTTTCATCATTTATTAGCTATGTGTCCATAGACAACTGTATGTGACATTTTGTTTTGGTTTTTCAAATATGGGGATAATTAGAGTACCCAACTCTTACAGTTGTTATAAAGATTAAATGAGGTTGTATATGCAAAATGCTCAGAACAGTGCCTATGTATAGTAAGTGCTATATAAGTATTTGCTGCCATTGCTATTATCCTCCCTTTAAAAATATAGTCCTGGCATGGAATAGTGGATGCCCTTAGGAAATTCATTCAGGAATTCAGTTTTTCTCCTGTTATCATGAAGAAGTGTTTTGTCTTCACTTTGGGTTCAGGAGCCCTTGGGTATGGGAAGGGGTAGTAGAGGTCCTCAATACATCAAAAGGTGAGAACATTTGTAGCTTTATCAATCATCAGGCTGCACAGGCTCACTTGAACAGCATTTTCATTTTGGTTAGTATTATCAACTCAGTATAGTAACACTGTTAAATCAGGCAGGCTCTGATTCATCTTAATTCCAAGGATAAGACAAATTAATTATTAACTAACAAACAGTTTATTTGGTAGGTAAAATCTTTAACAACAGTGATCCATGGAAGAGATAACAAAGGAGTTTTGGATGATAAACAGAGTGGGGAAGACAGAATTGAAAGTTTTGTTTTGTTTTGTTTTGTTTGCAACTTCTAAGATTTTATTAACATGAGTTTTTAAAAACAAGCATCCATACCAGTGTGGGGGTGAGGATGGGAGAAGAGGAGAGAGCCAGACAGGGCAGGGGAAGGAATTCTCCTCATTGGCATTACAGCTCCAGGTTCATTCCATCCTAGATTTCATAGTTCCCCCAGAGACATGTTGTCCTTAAAAATCGTGTACCACTTCTTCAGGATGATCTTCTTCTAATGGGTGCCATTTTGGCCTGTGATCAGCTTCTTAAGGTCCTCCATTTTTTCATCAGTGTTGCACTTGATGGGCCCCTCACTCCTTAGCTGGTCATTACAAACAACCTCGATCAGGAAATGCCTGGAACCCCGCCAACGCCACAACCTCTTCACTCAAGGCCCGAAAGATTTTTGAAGTCTGACTCTAGCATTAACTGTTGGGTGATTTTTATTCTTTGCATAAAATGGTCTGTTGGATATGATTGATTGTATCTGTTGGGCTCAGGTTTATTTTTAGTTGTCTCCCTCCCAATACCTTATTATAGAGAATTTCTAATATACAGGAAAGGCAAAGGCTTTTACAGTGAACACCCATAATATTCTCAACACACAGATTCTACCACTAATGTTTTGCTCTACTTGCTCGATCAGGTATCTGTACATTTGTCCATTCTTCTATTCATTCCCTAATACATTTTATTTTATTTTTTTAAAGATTTTATTTATTTATTTGACAGAGAGAGAGGGAGACAGTGAGAGAGGGAACACAAGCAGGGGGAGTGGGAGAGGGAGAAGCAGGCTTCCCGCGGAGCAGGGAGCCCGATGCAGGACTCGATCCCAGGACGCTGGGATCATGACACAAGTCGAAGGCAGACGCTTAACGACTGAGCCACCCAGGTGCCCCTCCCTAATACATTTTATATTTTTATATACTTGGTTAGGTTTATTTTGATAAGAAAGTCATCATCTGTGTGGGAAAAGTCAAGTTTTTCAGCCTTCAGGATACTAACAGTGGCAAACACATATATGAAGCAATAGAGTTGCACAGCAAGAATTAACTCTTATGGAATGGAAGCATTCTTTAAGAGTCAAAGTGGGGGTTGAGAGAGAAATGTGTGGAAAAGTAAGTGCTTGGGAAAATAATTCAATATAATAGATAACCTCATCCAAACATTCTTTTTGATATACTTTTTTTTAGTTTCACTTTGCAAGCTATGCAAGCTCAGTTACTGTTTCCAGTGAATGGCAACATTTATGGAGCAAAAAGGAACTAAGTTAAATAAAAAGTTATAAAGAAAATTCTTGCAGGTTGAAGTGAACAATAAAATGCACACAAAGGCTGAAGATGTTAGTTTGTGTCAACTCTCCTTCCTCTAAAAGCAAGTTATGGCTTCTCACTGGGTAGCTTTCCTTTTCCCCACCAGAGTAGAATCCACAGTGCTAGCTCGTTGGGAGTCTTTCCAGCAACTTGGATAGGTCACAGGGCAAAATCTTGATTATGATTCAAAAAAGAAGGCGTAGTCACTTTGTTCCTCAGGAACTACGGAAACACTCACTAGAAAACTGCTTCTGTTGAAGGGTGGTTTTCGTTTGTTGTTGCTCTCTGGCAAAGCATGTTTACTAGAAATGCAGACTTGCAGTCACTAATGAGCATTTCTCCCTTTTACTTTTAGTTCACTTCTTTAACTGAGATGGATATGATATGATATGATATAATCTCCGTTGAGTCAAAGGATGGCATCAAGTCCTCTGCCTCCCACCGAGGATGAACAGGTTTCCTTGGGCATCGATGATCGCCATATTTCACTGCAAGGTAACTGAGATTGGGTGGGGGTAACACCCATAGTAACTGTGGAAACCTTACCCCCATCTTTCCATCTACTGCTCTCTGTCTCTCTTTTTAGTTTTCCAATTGTAGAACCTTTCAGTATATGTAAATGTCTTTATTGCTACCTCAGCTCTCTAAGAAAGTAAGAAATACCTGCAAGGAATTTGGTATCACGGTTTCTCACTCTGAGTGTATGTATTTTATTTGTAGTGAAGACAGTTAACCATGGTTTGCTTGGAATTGTTTGCACTTATTTTGCATCTTTTTGCATAGCCTCTTTTATTTATTTGTTTATTTATTTATTTTAAAGATTTATTTATTTATTTGAGAGAGAGAGAATGAGAGATAGAGAGCACAAGAGGGAAGAGGGTCACAGGGAGAAGCAGACTCCCCGCTGAGCAGGGAGCCCGATACGGGACTCGATCCAGGGACTCCAGGATCATGACCTGAGCCGAAGGCAGTCGATTAACCAACTAAGCCACCCAGGCGCCCTGCATAGCCTCTTTTAAATGTACATCCTTATTTTGCACAAAAAGAAAAGAACGGTAGTATGATCGTAAGTGAATGACCCTTCAATCCTGTGAATTCTGTGTGCATTTATGCAGACTCAGCACTGTCTGTATTTTTTTTTTAAGTGCTTCTTGTGGAGTTTAACAATATTTGTTTTGTACTTTGAAAATTCATTAGATTTTTCACCTTTATTGATAAAGCAAATTTTGAAGTTGAGTAAAGTTAGCTAGTATAAAAGAAATAAGGCCATGGTAAGCCTTTGAAATATTTTATGAGACTGTGTATTTTAAAGTAATCTTTAAGATTATGTACAGTTTTTATTATTTATTTGAGAGAGAGAGAGAGAAAAAGAGAGCAGGGGAGGAGCAGAGGAAGGAAGGATAAGCAGACCTCATGCTGAGTGCAAAGCCTGACATGGGGCTCGATCCCAGGGCCCTGAGATCATGACCTGAGCTGAAATCAAGAGTTGGACGCTTGGGCGCCTCAGTTGGTTAAGCGACTGCCTTCGGCTCAGGTCATGATCCCGGAGTCCTGGGATCGAGTCCCACATCAGGCTCCTGGCTCAGTGGGGAGCCTGCTTCTCCCTCTGACCCTTTCCCCTCTCATGCTGTTTCTCTCTCTCTCTATCTCAAATAAATAAATAAAATCTTAAAAAAAAAAAAGAGCTGGACGCTTAACTGACTGAGCCACCCAGGTGCCCCAAGATAATGTACAGTTTTATACAACATTTTAGAATGTTACTTAGAAGCCATAGATTTTGAGTCATTTATTTTTATTTTTTTTTCACTTTATTTTTTATTGAGGTGTAATTGACACACAACATCTTATTAGTTTCAGGTATACAACATAATGATTTAATATTTGTATATACTGTGAAATGATCACCACACTAAGTCTGTTTAATATCCATTACCATGCATAATTATAGATTTTGTTTTCTTATGATGAGAACTTTTTTTTTTTTTAAATTTTTTTTTTATAGATTTTATTTATTTTTTTGAGAGAGAGAATGAGAGAGAGAGAGAGCACGAGAGGGAAGAGAGTCAGAGGGAGAAGCAGACTCCCTGCTGAGCAGGGAGCCCGATGCGGGACTCGATCCCGGGACTCCAGGATCATGACCTGAGCTGAAGGCAGTCGCTTAACCAACTGAGCCACCCAGGCGCCCCCTATGATGAGAACTTTTTAGATTAGCAATTTTCAAGTACACTATACAGTGTTACTAACTACAGTTGCCATGCTGTCCATTCCTTGTATTTGTGTCATTCATGACAAAGATCCCAAAATGACTTTCTTTTCTGATACTTTCTTTTTAATTAAAAATATGTTTTGGATGGTTAGCTTCTTGACTTTGGGGTCAAGAGCTATTGCAATAGGCTACACCTACATGTATCGGGCTTTTTTTTTTTTTTAAAGATTTTATTTATTTATTTGACAGAGAGAGACACAGCGAGAGAGGGAACACAAGCAGGGAGAGTGGGAGGGGGAGAAGCAGGCTTCCCGCAGAGCAGGGAGCCCGACGCGGGGCTCGATCCCAGGACCCTGGGATCATGACTCGAGCCGAAGGCAGATGCTCAATGACTGAGCCACCCAGGCGCCACCATGAATCGGGCTTTTAAAAATAAATATCATGTAATTTGTATAGACTAAGAAACATGTAATATGTTGAAGTAGTACTTGAGGTAAGAATTTTAAAAAATTTCAGTAAGTACATTTTTTATAGTGTCATATAATACCCATAAGCAACTGGAATTAAATTTTCACTTAACTGGGTGAGGAGATGGGTAGAATAGACGAGGGGGATTAAGAAGGGCACTTGTGGTGATGAGCACTGGGTGATGCACGGAAGTGCTGAGTCTCTGTGTTGTACACCTGAAACTAATATAACGCTGTATGTTTACTAGTACTTAAAATAAAATAAAATTACATTAAAATTGTTTCATTTAACTGTGGGAAAAAGAAGCCCTGATGTTCTTGTTTTTCCTCTGAAGTTTTGGTTGCATGTGAGTAATAACTCATATGACCTAAAACATATCAGGCAGAGGTGCATCAATAAATAGTAAGATAAACCTAATTTCTATTGCTGGCTCTGGCACTTACTAGTTCTTTGAACTTGGACAAAAGACTATCTGTTTTGAGTCACAGTTTGCTCATATTTCAAATATGGGTGGTAATGCCTATGTTGCACCTACGTTTTGAAGATGAACAATAATGCATAAATGCATGCAAAGGGCCTAGCTCAGTACCTGACACAGAGTAGGAGTTTAATAAATGCATTGTAACTTCTTTTTGAATATTTACAGTCAAAATCTTTGTCCCAAAAGGTTTCTTGTCTAGGAGCACCCAGCTAGAGTAGAAACTGCTTAGTGTATAGAAAAAAATTGTCAACCAGAGTCTGGTTTTACTGTTTTTTTTGTTTTGACAATTCTATTCAATGGTTTCCTATCTATCCTAGGATAGTCTGGACTTCTTGGTGTGGTTCACAGGCTGGTGCTCCTTTTTCTCTGTCCCCTTCTCCCGCCTCACCCCCATCATCACCCTGTGGTCTAGCTGTACAGCTGCCCGAGGGCCCATACCGCCCCTGCCTGTGTGCTTTGGTTCAGGCTGTCCCCCGGCAGTCCCCCGCCACCCCCTGTGTCCTCCTCCCCCTGGAAGAAGTCCAGCTTGCCTATCCCTCATCCATCCCTTACCCATCCCAAAGTCAGCCAGACTCAGCCTCCTCCTGAGCCCTGCTCTCTCTCTGGCTGAGATTCACACTCCCGTCTCTTCTCCCAAAGTACTTATTTTAGCACTTACAGTATTGTAAGTTTATATTGTAGGATTATGGTATTATAATTATAATTATATTTCATAATGTTTTCTTCCCCACTGCAGTGCACTCCAGGACTTTTATGTCACAGGCTCTAGCTTACATAACACTCTTAGGCACATGATCTCATTCAGTCCTCAGATAGATATCTTTATCTTGGAGGTACGGAGAATGAAGCTGTGGCTCAGGAAGACGGAACTAATCTCCCAGAGTCCCACAGCTAGTGAGCAGCAGAGCCGGGGTGTGACCTGGAGGACAGTTTTCTTTCCACTGCACCATCCCCCTCACATGTCAACACATGTAGACACATTCGAAGAACAATTTGAAAAAGGAATTTCCCTAACACTCTCTTTGGAAAGTCTACTTAAATCTTAATCCATGGGATGGATTGGCATCCTCAAGTAACATTAATGATCTCAGGTTTGTAAGTAGCTTAAAACAATTAGCAAGTTACTGAGAAACGAGTGGTTTCTTATAGCATGTTTCGAATTATACTAAGTTAATACAATCTGCTTTACAGTAAGAGATGAATATGGACTGTGTGGCAGTGGGAATGTGATATACATGCACTACCAATGTGAATGATTTTTCTTTATAACCCATTTAGGGGAACATGGTGCTGGACGCATCACTCTGTGGGGGGAGGGGTGGAAAGCCAATACTGTACTGTGGTCAGATTTACACCAGGTGAGTGCTGCTCACATTAGCCAGGTACACTCAGGGATGTCAACCATGACTATAGAATGATGGCTTAACTGTGAAATGAATAGATTTCTCAAGGTTAAGTTCTATATTATTATTAGCAGATTTATAATTCTTTGAGCCTGAGTTGAAGAAAGCAGGAGAGAAAGAAAGGAAGAAAGAGTGGGGAAGGAAGGGACGGAGGGAGGGAAGAAGGAACTTATATATATTTCTGAAGGTAACTTTGGTTTCATACCAGGATTATTAGCTATTTGGACAAAAAATTGATAGATGATATTATGTAACTTAGCTACTCCTGAATGGCAGGCTGTTGGCAATAGTCTTAAAAGCATTTGGCTTTGTACACTATGTTATCAGACCTGTATTTCACAAAATTCACATGTGCTTAATGATCCTTGGAGTAATATGAGAAAAAAGAGATTTTATGTAATATGAGAGGCTCAGGTCACCACTCGTAAGGAAGTTTTTTCCTTCCAATTTCAGAACATTTTTTTAGAGACAGAGCCCTATTTAACTTATAACGCCTACTTTATTTTAGCCAAACATATCTAAGATAAGACAATTATGCCATACCCTGACTTGGAATAATATAGTCAAGAAAAAATTAAGATGTCTGCATTGAAATGTAGTGAGTCATCGTTGATATGCTATGAAAGCAGAAACAGATTTCCATGTGTGCAGGGCCTACAATGAATCAGGCCCAGGAAATCAGGCAGTTCTTTGCTGAGATTCATAAAGCAGGACAGCAAACAAGCAACTTCATGTATCTTTTTGTTCATCTTTTGTGTGATCTTTGAGAAAATGTCCTTATGAAGGGGATGAAGGGAATTTTGAAGGCCCTTACTGTAGGGAGATATTTATGTTCTCAGTCTAGTAAGGAGCATAGTGTTGAAATGTTTGGATTGTTGGGAAGGGAAAGAAATGGCATTGGTGACTTTGAGCAGCTTAATGTAAGAATGGAATTTATCTTAGTTTAGTGCATATTATACTACTACAGATGGTCCACATTTTAAATAAAGTGATATATGAAAGTTCAGGCTATGAAAATAATAAACATAATTTTATTATGTTTAATAATTTGACAATTATTTGCTTTACCAAAGGGTCCATTATAGAATTTCTTTAAATCTTTCCATTGGCTTTGTTATCTGGCAAAATAACAGGTGCTTTCTTTCATTTTTATCCTAAGAAAGTAGTAAATACATATTTTGTATGAAACACCGGTGCCGAGCTCTTCAGGCGGGGAAAGGTGTGTTGAGGGAACAATTCTTCAGGGTATTGGATAGCTATGATGGTGGAAGCAGTAACGGGTGAAGTTGGATGAGTATCACAGAATTTTCAAGTTGGAAGGGGCCTTCTTTGCCGTTCAGTTTAATTTGAGACCAAACTAGGAATTTCTTCAGTAATATTTCTGCGACTGAGACCCTGAGGGAGCTGCATTCAGACTCAGGAAGTTTGGGGATTTCTGCCTTTAGGCAGTGGGTAGCTACCGGGTCGTGAGAGTGGGAGTATGGTTGGAGGTCAACATTGTACTTTAGGAGGTCAGTCTGGCTTTGGGGGTGTAGGGAGACTTGAAGTGGGCCAGAGAGTGGAGTAGGAGAAGCCAGTTGGAAAGGTTTGCACACATCTGGGTGTTGGGTAACATTTGCCTGGATCGGAGGTAAGCGGTGAATCTGAAAGTAGGGACAAATGTGAAAACTGTCAGGGTGGAGGGCTCAGCGGGATTCTGAAACTACTGAATATGGATCCTAGTAGAGAGGCTCCAGGGTCTAGAAGCTGAGCTGCTTGGGGTGATAACAGTACAGCTGTCAATGTCCACGTTATTAACTCTTTCTGTTTAGTGTTTCTCACTAAATATTTAATAGCATCAAATAAGAAGGCCACGGGATATTATTTTCTGTTGATGTGCTTAAGGTACATTGTTGTAGATAAAATATACTGCTTACAAGGAAACTCTTGAGAACTTCATGTCATGGGAAGAGTGAAAGCACGACACAGGTAGAGGACCCATTTAAAAGTCAAATTAGCAATGAGTGAAACTGCCGGACGAGGCTGACTTCACCCTGTGCTATTGTGAACAGCAGCGACGGCATTCTTGAACTGTTTTGGACACTTTCTTTATATATTTCAGATTTCAGTTATTTCTTTAGAACGTGTGAATAGAATACTTTGTTGGCCACAAAAGGGTATGATAAATTTATGTAACAAGAGCAAAGTGCTTTTAGCAATGAGGGAGGCCAGTGCTTTAGAAAAATAGCATTTGAATACAGAACGTTATCATTAATTAGACAAAGAACTAGGAAGGAGTGTGTATCGATTATGTTTGCCACCGCACGAGGAGTTAACTTGCATGCAGTCCTGCCAAAACGCTGATGGATGGTTAAAACCTGTATAAAATCACCTTCAGCCCAGTTCCTGTGTCATTTCAAACAATGCTCATATGTTTGATTTAGTGTTATTGTCCAGATGATATATTTTAAAAGATTAAAAATCCCTCTATGCCTTCTGGATAGACATTACTTGGTAGGGCTTGATAGTGAAACACGGGTCCCTGTGGTTAGGTTATTACTCCATTGAACTTTATTTATTATTTACCGAGTATCCATCTAAAGGAGGCTTTCAATTTATGTGATATTTTTAGACATTATTCATGTTCAGTGGGCTAGATAATGAACATAATAATGTGATGTAATGTTTAATTTTATTCAGTTGCTCAGTAAACCCTGAGCGCCGACCATGTGTGGTAGGCTTGTTGTTACGGGGACAAAAACGTGAATAGATTGAGCACCTTCGAGAAGCATGTGGTGCAGCTGGGCTTCCGCTTGTTGATATCATGTGAAAGTAGGAAAATGAGCTGGGATGCAGATTTAATCATTGTTTTTTTTTTAATTTTTAAAGATTTTATTTGTTTATTTGACAGAGAGAGAGAGCGAGAGAGGGAACACAAGCAGGGGGAGTGGGAGAGGGAGAAGCAGGCTCTTCATTGAGCAGGGAGCCTGATGCGGGGCTTGATCCCAGGACCCCAGGATCATGACCTGAGCCGAAGGCAGACGCTTAACTACTGAGCCACCCAGGTGCCCCAGATTTAATCATTCTTATGTAACGAAGTCCTTCTTGCTCCTAATTTTGGATCCAACGTAAAACTTGACCAAAATATGACTGAATATGCTGTCTGGAGTATCTTTTCACATTTCAGGTGTAGGGAGGTGAAGAATGAATGTGTTTTCTATATAATACTATCTGCAAGTTGAGTTATCTATCCCTCTCACTGTAAAAATCAAACATTTTCTTAAGAACTTCCCCGGAGTTAGTTGTCTTCTTGCTGAACCTCTTATGATTGTTTTTTCATCCTAGAGTTTCTGCTCATTCTTGGACATTGCTTGCTTTAATAAGCCTTCTTAGTTCCTCCAAGTGTGTATGAGGTGCCCTGCGTAGGATACTCCTGCATCTTTATTGCCAGTGACGTTTCTGACATATTTCAGGCTTTTGGTAAACAACTGTGTAATGAATAAATGAGTGGTCATTTCCAATATAAAAAAATATAAAACACCCTGAAATAGAAGAAGGGTTCAGTGTTCAGGAAAACCAGTGAGAGAGGATGGAAACATGGATCTCTTCAGACATGAGGCAGTGAGGTGTATTTATGGTGTTCGCAGGCTCTGTGGTGGTTTACTTTTGTGTTTCTGAAATTCTGTTTACTTTATGGCGGTGAGTAAATGAAACCATGTAAAGTCTGAGAAAGAGGAATGGGATTAATAAAAGGCTTCTGGGTAGAATTTCCACCCTTTTACAGCCAGATCCCCAATGTGGAATTTTGATGGAAATGATGAATGAAGAGTAAGGTAAGGACATGTACTATCAGGCAGTATTTCTGCTTCCCTAATCAGTTCCTACCGCTTAGTTATTAGGAATGAAAGCAAATCATCTCTGGGGTCTTTTTTAGGGATTAGGTGATTGTTATACCCAGAGAAAATAATCAAATCATGGTTCTTCCCCGACTCTCGGTGCTGTACTGTCCCAACACAGAAGCTTCCAGAAAGTTCCTGATATCGTAGTACCTGATGATGTCCTTTGCTGTGTTTTCCTGGAAGATTACTTGCCTTGATATTGTAAAGCTTTATAATCTTAAAATGTTCCAATTAAGCGAAGAATAAAATAGCTCTGCAAGCAGTAGTATTTGCACTGTATAGTCTCTTTAAGAGAGAAAATAAATTTTTTTTTCTTAGATTGTATATATACAGTTTTGGCCTCTGGGAACTTTGGTTTTGTTTTTGCCAAGAGTGTGGGGATAAGCTTACTTTATTCTGGGTCAGTTACATTTTGAAAACTAGGGCAAGATAAATCCAGGGTCATTTAGAGTCCTGTTAAAGTAGGTTAACAAAGATCTCATTCATTCCTTATAGAAATCAGAATCCTTTTTAATTAGCCCCATGGGAGATACAGGAGTTTTCTAAGCTTTTGTGTATGTGTGTGTTTCAGGAGGGAGTAGAATCATTCAGAGCTTGAAGTAGTATATTAGGAAAAATAAAACTTGAAATAATTTCCTCTTGAAAATGGGAAAGTAAGAAGTCAATAGAAGATATTAATTTATAACCATTTGATGGGGTTAGTGCGTGATTTTACACTTTAAAAATTAGAGGTTATTCTAAATGTGCATCTTCAAGAGATTACCTCTCCCATCTGATTTCAGCGTTGATGATTACAATTTCTCTGATGGCTGTGTTTTTCTAAAACATTCAGGGGAATTTTGATAAAAGATAATTGCATTTGTTGTTCTCAATATATGTGTGAGAACTGAAGGTTACTACCACCAGGTATTTTTAGAATCATTTAAAAATAGTACATAAAGGGATAGGAATGATTTATCAGAGAAGTGAAATGTTCAGAGTTCTAAATGTGTGTTTTTTTGGAGGAGAGACATGAGATTCTGGGTCAATAATCTCTCCTAGTCATTGACAGTCTGTGCGGTGATGCATGTTGAATGAGCATAGAGAGAAAATGGCAGAAGAATGGCCGCGCACGCTTGCTCTCTGCCCCCAGGCTGGAGCAGCACTCATTGGTCATGCCTTGGTCTTTTCCGTCTTTGTTGCTCAGGATCTACCAATTGCATCAGTAGCTAAATGTTATAAGATGAAAGGCACCTGGCTCAAATCAGAACACAAACAGCCTTTATCAAATTTGAATAACATTTAAGATCTTTCCAAAACATTGTCATTGTTGGCCCTGTCTTCAGTTAAGCAGGATTATTAATAGTGAGGACTAGTTCTGCTGTGTGTCTCTGTCTGCTTCAGTCTGAATGTTTACATGGAGAACTTCTAGCATGGTTTGATGTCTTCAGAACAAAATGTTTCAAAAGTATAGGTGGATCCACACTTAGCAATTCATCACACAGTTATGGTTTTTCTGAGTACAGGTGAACCTGTTCATTGATACTTTCATGTAGTGTGTATCTCCTGAGACCCTACACTGTTATCAGGCACTATTTTGGGTTAAGAGAATACTGAGGTGAACAACTCCAACAAGCTTCATATGCCCACATATGCTTGTATTTCAGTTATTAGAGAGACAAAGAATAAATAATGAAGAAAAATATCAGCCCATGAAAGGTGCTATGGAGAGGATTAAAAATGGGTTTATGTGATGATTTCCTGCGTTCTTTAGATCAGGTGGTCAGTGAAGGTCTTTGAGGAAGAGACATTTAAGGAATGATTATAACACAAAGGAGCTGCCAAGCAAAGAACAAGGGAAGAGCATTTCAGGCTGAGGCAGTACTAAAGGAAAAGCCCAAAGGTAGAAACAAGCTTGGTGAATTCAGGGAGCCTGGCATGGCTGGAATGTGGTGGGCATGGGATGGTATTGGACAGCAAGGCAAGGCAGAGCTGGATCAGGCAGGGGTTCGTCAGCTCTAAGGGAAGGTGCGTGAGGACGGTTTTAGTTAGGGGAGTAACGTGATCTGATTCACATTTTCCAAAATATCACTCTGGCTGCTGGGTGGAGAGGGGATTATCTGAGAGGTGGGAGGGGAAGCAGCAAAGCCGGTTGGGATGCTTTTGTTGTCCAGGTGAACTATCAGAGTCGGTTGGATAGTAGTAGGGTGATAGGAATGGGATAAAGAATCATAGTTTTTTTGTTTTGTTTTGTTTTTAAGGATACTTGTGAATGTTGGGATGTATGGAGTTGAGTAGTAAGAGAGATCAAGGATAACTTCTAAATTTTGCTTTGAGCAATTGAGTAGTTGGTTATGTAATTTATTGCAATGAGGAAGACTGATTGACAAGTATTGGGGAGATCAAGAGTTTCTTTTTGCCATGATAGATATGAGATGCTCATTTGATACCCAAATGTACATGTCAAGTAGACAGTTAGATGTGAGGATCCAGAGTTCTAGGGAGGGGTATAGATTTGGGAGCCATCAGTATGTGGCTGGTATATTTGCAATTAAAACCATGGCCTGGAAGAGATCACCCATGGAATGTGTAGCTAGAGCAGACCTTTTGGATCTTTCAGTGTTTTTTTTTTTTTTTTTTTTTAAGATTTTATTTATGTATTTGCCAGAGAGAGAGCACAAGCAGGGGAGCAGCAGGTAGAGGGAGAAGCAGGCTTCCCGCTGAGCGGGGAGCCCGATGTGGGACTCGATCCCAGGACTCTGGGATCATGATCTGAGCCGAAGGCAGATGTTTAACCAACTAAGCCACCCAGGCATCCCGGATCTTTCAGTGTTTAGAGGTAAAGCAGAAGAGGAAGAAAAGCAAGGGACACTGAGAGGGAGTAGCTAAGGCCAAAGAAGGCAAACCAGGTCAGTGTAATGGCATGGAAACTTCTAGATGAAGATATTTCCAGAAGTGGGGAGGGGTGCCTGGTGGCTCAGTAGGTTAAGTGTCTGCCTTTGGCTGCGGTCATGATCTCAGGGTCCTGGGATCGAGCCCTGCGTCAGGCTCCTTGCTCACTGGGGAGTCTGCTTGTCCCTCTCCCTCTGCCCCTCCCCCCGTTCTTGCTCTCTCACTCTCTCTCAAATAAATAAATAAAATCTTAAAAAAAAAGGGGGGGTAATGTCAACTGTATTGAAGAGACATGGCCCGTGGATTGGCCTCATAGAGTTAGTTGGTGGCTTTAACAGGGTTAGCCACGACTCAGGTGGTGGAGACAGAGCCTGATGGGAGTGGGTGGAGGACAGACTAGAGGTGGTGGAAGTAGAAACAATGACTTAATCAACACTTTGAAGAAATTTTGCTGCGAAGGGTAGCGGAGATACCGTCCTTGTTGAAGCGAAACGTAGGAATTTTTTAAGGTAAGAGATACTACTCCATTATTTGTTTTTCTAAGTATAGGTTAATTTATCCTTAGATCCCAATTCATTTATTTGTTCATTCATTATTTGACAAGTGCTTTTGAACGCCTGTGGTGTACAAGACACTGTACTGAATACACGGGATGACACATAGAATGTGCTGTCCTACAATGTACCTTTTGAGTACAGGGAGACAACAAGTGCATAGACTAATACAGGATGATATGGGTGTGCTGTAGGAGAGAGAAGACATGGTACTCTGGAATTGCAGAGTAGGGGCACCTACCAGTCTTGGGGGTCAGGGAAGGCTTCCCAGAGGGAGTGATTTCTAAGTTTAGACCTAAAGTATATTAGCACATGAACAGGGTGGAGATGAGGAGAGCACTCCAGGCGGTGGTAGCAGCATATTAAAGGCAGAAGGTGGCGCTGAACGTGGCACGTTCAAAGAAATGGATGCTCAGGGAGACCAAGGATTACAGTTTGAAGGAGAATGTAAGAGATGAGGCTATAAAAGGTCATGGGAATGTATAGGGGTTTGAGTTGTTTCCAAAGACCAAGGAGAAGTGATAGAAGGATTGTGAGTGGAGACATATTCAGAACTGGTTTTAGAAATCACCAGGCTGCAGTGTGGGGTGTGGTCTTAGGGGAGTGAATGTGGAGACAGAATGACCAGTTCAAGTCTGTTACGGCAGGTCAGCTGAGAGATAATGGTGTCCCGATATAGGAGGTACCTGTGAGGATGGAGAGAGATAGGTATCAAGAGATATCTAATCGGTAAAATTTTCAGGGTTTTAAATTCTTAAATTTTATCTTATTTTTAGCTTTATTGAAGTAATCATTAGGCCTTTTTGATTGACTGGGTATGGGAGAGGGAGGTGAGGGAAATATTAAAGATGATTCATATTTATTCTTGGGCAGAAGAGTGGATGATGGAACCATTCACTGAAAAAAAATGCAGGAGAACACTGTTAGTGGGCGAGGGCGTTGGTTAGAGATGACAACTCCCTTCTGGCAATGTTGAGTTTGAAGTGTCTATGGACTAACTAAGTGGGGATACCCACGAAGCTCAAGAGAAGCAGATACCTGGGCTGATGAGAAAGATTTGGAAGTCATTAGTATATAAATAGTAATTTGTTCCTATGGAGTAGATGAAAATATCTAGAAAAAGAGAACATTACAGAGATAGAAAAAGCAAAACAAGCTTATAACAGAGTCTGGGAAGGGATGTCACTAGAAGTAGGAAGAAAACCAGGTGAGTGTGATATCATGGAAACCAAAGAAGGAGAATGTTTCAAGAAGGAGAGAGTAGTAAATAGCATCAGAAGTTTCAAGATAAGAAATGGAGTCATTTCTTTGATTTATTCATTCCACAAATATTTATTGAGCAACTCAGAGAGAGTCAGAAGAGGGTGAGAAAGAGGAGAGCAAATAGCACCCCAAATTCTAGGTATTTTATCTGTATTGTGGGCTCATTTGCATGTGCTAGAAATACTCTCTTATGCAGAGAGCCAGGAGCTATGTTCCAGGGAGGCTGGAAACAAAAGCCTCAGTGTGAGAATCTCAGGTGTTGCACAGGGTGTGGTTTGCTCGTGTGGCAACACGAAGAGGCTGGATTCCACACGCTAAGGCCCAAAGTAGAAGTCATTTGTTGTATGTCACATATTTCCCCAATAAATTCAGTATTTAAATCTCTACATTGACTGGGGAAATATAGCCACAAAACCCCACTCCCTTCTCCCGCAGCCATTTAACTATTCATTCAACAAACATTTTCTGAATTCCTACCACATGTGGTAGAGGTGCAGGCAAAATGAGGAGCAAAATCAGACCCAGGCTCTCATGGAGCCAGTAGGCTAATGAGAAGGCACATGTTAATCAAATAATCTCACAGATATTCTCTCATATTTTTTGGGAACAGTTTTATTGAGATAAGCCATCAAGGTGGAAAGGGGAAGAAGGTTAGATCTACTGGCTGAAGCTGGGAATGGATTGAAGGGAGCAGAGCAGACCTGGCTGGCCATGGGAGGAACAGGCCGGGGCTGATGGCAGATGGGGGTAGGAGAGCAAGGGGAGCCTGGTGGTATGGGAAGAAGAGGGTACCAGAGCTACATGGGAGCAAATTTGGCCGGATGTGCGGTAGGCTGTACTTGGGGGTGATGAAGGATGGTGGTGTTAAATCTGTGAGGTGGAAACTCTGGTGAGGACAGGTGAGGGGAGAGGGAGGGAAGCAGGGTGTGATTTTAGTCCTGCAATGCTGAGTCTGACGGGGGAGTGCTGTTTTTCTGTAGTGCCAGCACAGATTCTCCAGGGGAGAATATTGACGTAAAAGAGTGTTGAGGGGGCGCCTGGGTGGCTCAGTGGGTTAAGCGTCTGACTCCTGTTTTCGGCTCAGGTCATAATCTCATGGGTGGAGGGATTGTTGGGCTCCGCGCTCAGTGGGGAGTCTGCCTGAAATTCTGTCCCTCCCTCCATTTTCTCTCTCTCTCTCAAATAAATAAATCTTTTAAAAAAAAGTGTTCAGATTGAGATATGGTTGCATGCTGTGCTTATGAGTTTTGTTAGTCAGGAGTTACCTTCTAAACTCAGCTCTTCTCAGTCGAGAAGCGAGATCTCAGTCTTGGTACTATTTATTTTTCGTTCTTGCTGGCTTGTTTGTTTGCTTATGGTTGGTTGCAAGGAAATGTGTAGTAAGTTGTCCCCCTGCTTTTGCTGTTAGTTAATAGTTTCCCCTTTTGTAGTTCAGTGACACACCTTTTCCTGTTTATTCTTCAAATATTTTAGGCTTTTCTTATTTTGATTGTGCATGCCTGTGTGCTTTTATTCCCTTACTTTGTTTCTTCCTTTATTTCTGTTTGTTATCATCTCCATTAGAAACAATAAAAGAGGTGGCCTTATTATTTTTAGTTCCCTTTCTATTTGATAGCAGCTTGATTAAGATTCTTTGAGATGGCTGTTGGGACACATGGCTAAAACGTGTTGCGTTATTTTTCGAATTTAGTTATCCTTACCGTTTCTGTCCCAGCGGACCGTGAGTTGGCAGTGTTATTTGAAGGAATGGCAACAAGGTCTCACTGTAGTACCTGCCCTTTTGCTCAAGGCAGTTTATTTACCAAAGAAAGAAAGCGTCCAGGGGTTATTACAACAAGGACTAGAATAAGGCATAGGCCTAGTAACTGTTGTCAGTAAATTCTTCTCCATACAGTAAGACAGTTTGATCCTCCATACTCTTAATACTAAGTCTTTCAGTCAGCAAATATTTATTGAGTACTTCTTATCTACAGGGTACTGTGCTAAGGGGAAGCAAAACCACAAAAGCATAAATGTTTAAGGTTCATACATTGAGTAGGAGAGAAACCACACGCCCTTACGTGACTATAGTATATGAGCAGCAAGTGGTAATTATCATAAGGTAGAAGTAGGCTGTTGGGTCATACATATAGCTATCCTTAAATAAAAATACAAATAGAGGGGCACCTGGCTGGCTCAGTCGGTAGAGCACGTGAGTCTTTACCTCAGGGCTGTAAGTTCGAGCCCCATGTTGGGTGTAGAAATTACTTAAAAATAAAATCTTTAAAAAAAAATACAGATAAAATAGGGGTCAACATACTATTTTACAACTTCCTTTTTTTTCAATTAAGAATATATCCATATCAGCACATAGGTATCTATTTTGTTCTTTTATTGGCCAGATTTTTTCTTCTTACTTTCTGGTAATTTGGAAGGGTTATGATTTCCTTTTAAAATATTTCTTATAGCTTAGCAGATGCTTTTTAACTTTAAGTAGTATAACTAAATCTCTGCTTTTTGAATTACCAACTTAAAAAATGAAGCTATCATGTATATTCATTTAGTTTACATTTACATACATTCATTCAACAAATACTGACTGAGTGCCTCCTACTTGTGAGATAGTATTCTAGAAGCTAATGACCCAGTGACCAACCCAAACAAATCCTTGCCCTTTTAGAACTTATGTTCTTTATATTTAATCTATCTAGACGGATGCACAGGAAACTGTTAATTAACATGTTGTCTCTGGGAAAGGAAAATGGGAGGTTTGAGGGAAGTTAAGATTAACTTTTAATTTTGAGTACTGCTTGGAAAAATGTTTTATGAGTATTGTATATCATTTTCTAATAACAATAAGAAAAAAAATCCAATAAAGTATTGTGGGAGACTAGAACCAGAAGAGATTATATCTATTTCTCTTTAGGAAGGGGGGCATTTGAATGGAGTATGTCTTATTTTAACAGATGTCTACTGAATGCCCACCATGTACATCGTGCTGGATGCTGGGATTTTTATAAATGCGAGGGAGATGTGGAGGATTGGCCATTCCAGAGGATACATAGCATGGGAATGCAGAAAAAAGTGAAACTTTTTTTTGAGTGAAACTTAACTGGGGAATTGTAGATTTCCAGTTTGCTAGAAAAGTAGGATATGAATAGGGAAGTCATGGGAGATGAGTCAGGAAAATTAGATTGGAGCCAAACTATGAATGACCTAGAATGTTAGGCTAAGAATTTAGAATTTATTCGCTAAGGAATTAAGGAATGATCAAAAGATTTTAATGAGCCGAGTGACAGATCAAAAGAATCAATCTGGAGCCAAGTGCCGTAAAACTGTTAGCAATAACCCATAGAAAGGGAAGGAGAAATTCCTGGATAGAAGGAGATTGCAAAGCTTCCTCAGTGAACTCAGGCAGGAGAGGACATTCTTGGATAATACACATTGTAATAACGCATTGCTCTGTGTTTAAGTGAAAACGTAAACTAGGGATTCTCATGTCTAAGGTAATTGCTTTTGAACTCCTACTACAGGGGAGGACTGCTGGAGTCAAGATTTTAATTAATTAATTAATTAATTAATTAATTTTGGGGGAGTCAACATTTTAGATGAACTCTCGTGTGATTGGGTCTTGCTGCTCCCTAGTAGTAGCCACAGTTGTTTTCCTGGGAACCTTATAATGAATTTAAAATCCATACTTCTTAACTGAGCTTAACTCAATTTGTTTTCATTTAAGGTGCCTTCCAGCTAAGGGTATGTGATGCCAGCTCACAAAAGGCAGATTGAATAAGAACAAACTCAGGGATTAAATGTATTTTTATGGTAATGACATCTAGAGAAAACCTTTGCCTACGCTGTCTTGCTTCTCAAATTCAGTCAGATATTTTCCAAGAATGATAGTCACGGATATCTACATGGGCCTGAATAAAATTCACTGACTACATTTTTCTACATTATCCATATTTCTTACTTGCCTTAAAAATCAGGATAGAGACTTTCTCATTCTCCATTCCTTGGCATTTTACAGAGAAATCCATCATTAGAATAGATTTCATTATTCTTTTTAATTCTTTTGCTTTTTTATCCCTAACAGCTGCTGATTCTATTCTCTATGTGCCATTTTGAGAAGCGTTTTATTATTTTATTAGAAACTTACCCCAGAAATTACAAAATAAAATCCGGCAGTTAAAAAAAAAAACAAAAACTCACCCACTCAAATTAAGTTGCTTTAAAGCAGTTGGTTCTCAATTATTTTTTCCCCAGTGGGTCAGCCTTTGAAAAAGAACAAATGGTTACTTATCCTGCCATAGGGTGAGCTATTTGGCTCTCGTTCCTGTTGAATTAATACCGCTTTTCAGGGATAAGACAGTATGAAAATGTGAGAAAAGTGTGTCAAGGGATAAATAAAATGGCACATACTAAACCATTTAATTCAGCTGTTGCAAAGGTGTTTAATTGTACTTGGGACATCTTTGTTTGCCGTTCAGCAAAGGGTCCTTGTTGCATTTGAAGGGTTCTGATTTCCAGGATGACGAGTTGTTCTCTAAATGCGGACAATGAGTTTGTTAAAAGCCATGAAGTTTCTTTTCTAAATCCTTTTCTGAAGATTTCATTTGGGCTTTGTTTCCTTTGCTAAACTGGAGAGCACCGGTGGGGATTTGTTCTGGCAGCTTCTCTTTTTGTTTTCCCCCTGGTTTCTATTAGATTTTATCAAATTAGGACAAGAATAACTTAGGGTTTTCGTTGGAAAAGTTTTGATCCTTTTCAGTTTAAGTTTATGTCCATGTCGGGATATATGTCAGTCCAACCTCGGATTAGATTAGCTGCACCCAGTTTGAACAATCCAGTTAGAGACCTGGTTTCCCTGCCTGTTTTCTCAGCCTAGGAAAGTTCATTCCTGTTTGCTCAATACCAAGACTGTTTTTGTCTAACATCGCACGAAAATGAAATGATCCCTCATATTACCTGGAAATAGTTCGAAATGACTGGGGCTTCCAGATGGACGCGGAATACTGAAACTCCTCTGGGGCACACAAAGCTCTTTTCTGTACTCAGTTTATCCTTTCCAAGATGATTTTACCCACCTTCCGCAGATGTCCGTCCCCCTTCCTTCTCACACCGTGTAACTCTCCTAAAGTAAGGGCAGACTCTTCTCTCCTGGACCGAGCAGTATTCCTGATTGGTTTCTTTTTCACACTTTATCACCTAGAAAGAAAAATCTCTCTTGGTCCCTTAAGGATAGGAAGAGTCATCTTTGTTTTGTTTGTTTTGGATTTCTGCTTTATTGTTATAAGAATGGATAGGTCCCTCGCCGCTTTTATCCATGGCCTTGATTAATGTACATTGTGTGCTGGTAACTTGATTCTGGGATCATAAAACTGTTCTCTAGTTTTTTTTCTATTGAGGAGCAAAATTAACCTTCAATACAATTTTTGTTTAAATGTTTAAATACATGTTTAAAAATATTGTTGAAACATCTACTGATACTAGGAGAAAAAGCAATGAAAACATATCTCAAAGATTCTAGAAGAGGTAACATTTTGAACTATAGGACAAAATTGTGGTTCTTTGTAATTCTTTTGTTTATATAAAACAAATAACTTTCAAAAGCCTACAGTATCTGGTTGGCTTGCCAGAACTCAATTCAGTTCAGCTAACAATTATTGAGTACCCTATACTGTGTAAATCACTGGGCTAAAACTAATTTAAGCTGGTAATACAGGAAAATGAAGTAGATTTAAAAAGATAAGAAAAAAAAAATCCAATGAGTCCAAGTGTATCTTTAATCTCTAATCAGCCAGGATTGTAAACACCCAAAAATACATTTACTCAGATTCTCTTCAGTTCCTCAACCTGAACTCCCATCAGATTAAAAATGTTTTAAGAACGCCAATTAGATCTCATGCTAACAATTCCAGTCTATTTTTTTCTTTTTTTAAAAATTTTTTTATTGTTATGTTAATCACCATATATTACATCATTTGTTTTTGATGTAGTGTTCCATGATTCATTGTTTGTTCATAACACCCAGTGCTCCACGCAGAACCTGCCCTCTTTAATACCCATCACCAGGCTAACCCATCCCCCTACCCTCCTCCCCTCTAGAACCCTCAGTTTGTTTTTCAGAGTCCATCATCTCTCATGGTTCGTCTCCCCCTCTGACTTACTCCCCTTCATTCTTCCTCTCCTATCTTCTTCTTTTTCTTTTTTCTTAAAATATGTTGCGTTATTTGTTTCAGAAGTACAGATCTGTGATTCAACAGTCTTGCACAATTCACAGCGTTCACCGTAGCACATACCCTCCCCAGTGTCTATCACCCAGCCACCCCATCCCTCCCACCCCCAACCACTCCAGTAACACTCAGTTTGTTCCTGAGATTAAGAATTCCTCATATCAGTGAGGTAATATGATACATGTCTTTCTCTGATTGACTTATTTCACTAAGCATAACACCCTCCAGTTCCATCCACGTCGTTGCAAATGGCAAGATCTCATTCCTTTTGATGGCTGCATAATATTCCATTGTGTATATATACCACATCTTCTTTATCCATTCATCTGTCGATGGACATCTTGGCTCTTTCCACAGTTTGGCTATTGTGGACATTGCTGCTATAAACATTGGGGTGCATGTACCCCTTCGGGTCCCTACATTTGTATCTTTGGGGTAAATACCCAGTAGTGCAATTGCTGGATCGAACGGTAGCTCTAATTTCAACTGTTTGAGGAACCTCCATACTGTTTTCCAGAGTGGTTGCACCAGCTTGCATTCCCACCAACAGTGTAGGAGGGTTCCCCTTTCTCCACATCCCCGCCAACATCTGTCGTTCCCCGACTTGTTAATTTTAGCCATTCTGACTGGTGTGAGGTGGTATCTCATTGAGGTTTTGATTTGGAACAATTCCAGTCTATTATAACTGTGGTAGCTAGAGATTAATAAAGGAGAGTGGAAGGGGTCAAAGAAAATGTATTAGAAGGTAGATCAGACAATTAAAAAAATATATAAACACATAAGGTAGATTTGGCTATCTTGGTATAGTAAATAAAACATCACTAATAATAATCAGTGGAATTATCACTTATGAATTTTAATTTAATTATAATTTAGTTTTATTAATTTCAATTTAATATTATTAATTAAACTATTATTATTATTATTATCATTCTGGCAAATGTTTCTTTAGAGTCTATTCTGGGCCAGGTTCCTCTAGGCACTTGGAAGAGATCACAGACAAAACAGCTTTGTCTGTGTGAGGCTTATATTCTGTTGGGAGAAGAGCAAGACATTAAATAATAAACATACAACATATATAACTTACGTAGGATGTTAAAAGGTGGTAAGTGCTGTAGGAAAAAATAAGAGCAAACAAAGGGAAGCAGGAGTGGAGGTGTTACAGCTTTAAAGAGGATGGGAATTAGGCTTGTGGGGATATCTGTAATAAGAGCATTCCTGGGAGAAAGGACAGTTAGGGCAAAGCCCTAAGGTGGGACTGTTCTAGGGAGTTTGAGAAAAGCAGGGAGGCCAGAGTGGCAGGAGTGGAATGAGCCAGGGGGATGAGCGAAGGGCGTGGGTGTCAGCCTTGCAGCCATCTTAAGGAGTGAGGTGAGGAGCCCTTGAAGGATTGTGAGCAAAGGAGTGTCCTGGCCTGAGGTGACATTTGAGCAACATCACTCTGGCTGTTGCTTGAGAAGAGTATTTTGAGGGCAAGACTGGAAGGAGGGAGACCTGTTAGGGATCTAGGGCAGTAATCCAGGTGAGGGGTGGTGAGAAGTGGTCATATCCTGAATATATTCTGAAGGGGGACTGAAGAGCATTACCCAAGGCATTGGATATGATGTGTAGGGGAAAGAGAGAAGCCAGCTTATGAGGTAGGAGAAAAACCAAGAGTGTACGGTCCAGAAAGGCGAGGGCTGAGAATCGACCATTGGTTCTAGTCGAACGGGGCGGGGGGTCACTGATGACCTGGATTCAGGGTAACCTCGATGAGGGAGCGGCTGGAAAAGGATGGGAGGAGGAAGGATATCAGTGAGGGCGAAGGACAGCACAAAGCTGGCAGAATCAATGGCTGGAGTTGCCGATGGACGCCAAGGATTGTTGGGAGTGGGGGCGCTCGAGGGAAGGAACTGAACAGCTAGGGGTTGTTGTTCAGAGATGCACAAAATCGAGACTGCGAGGAGCTGCAGTTATCAGTAATGATAAGGTGTGGGGTATGACCGTGACAGTCAGTGGTTGAAGCAGAGCAGAAGACAAGTTTATTGGAGAAGAAGAATAAAACAGAGGGGCCAGGAGCTTGGGCGCTTCATCAGTATGTATGTTGAAATTGCCAAGAATTAGGAGTTGTATTGGAGAGAGGACAGTGGGGAAGGAACTAAGATCTTTGAGAAATGATGAGGAATGGACAGAGGCCTATAGATGACTCTTAACAGTGGGCATGGTCTGATGACATGGGAGTCAAAGCTGGAGCGCTTCGGAGACAAAGAGAGTGGAGAATGATCTGGAAGTAGCAGCGAGGAGCAAGGCCCCCATGGTCCAAGGGGCTAACGTAAGAGAACGCAGAGCCAGCACTCGAGCGGGCCAGTTTTCAGTAAGAGCAGAGAGGCGACCGTGCCAGAGAGGGTTTGGATACGGGATTTTGCAGATGGTGTACTACGGGCTCATCATCCGTGGAAAGGTTTTAAGGAGAGGTGGGAGATGAGAAAAACAGAGGCATGTGCAGAGTCTTACTTAAATCAGAGCGAGAGAACGGAGGGGAACCTGAGAGCCCAGGGCGTGTGTGTGCATGTGTGTGCATGTGTGTGTTTGGATGAGACCTGGTGACCTCGAGGTAGATGGTGGTGACAAGGCTGTGAGCGTTTGGCCCAGGGAGGGGTGGGGTGTCTGTCCTTCCCTGGGTGGGCAGCCAGGTGAGGACATCTGGGGAAATGGAAACTCAGTACCGATGTGCAGAGTTGACATGGCTGCTGAAGCCAACGGGGTAGAAGGCCGGTGGGGAGCATGGTTTTGCTGTAGGGCCTGCTCCTGCCCTCGAGAGGAAGGGAAGACATACCTAGAGTGTTCGGATCTTCCCCTTGTCTCCTGTCCTGTTAGCAAGA
The DNA here is from genome assembly GCF_003265705.2 of Callorhinus ursinus. Lineage (NCBI taxonomy): Eukaryota > Metazoa > Chordata > Mammalia > Carnivora > Otariidae > Callorhinus > Callorhinus ursinus. The sequence goes on from NW_027397070.1 coordinate 37,293,272, forward strand.
GTAAAAGCGGGCACTTCTCAAGTGAATCATTTCCAGTCTCTGGAGGCCAGGGCTTATTACCTTATTCCATGAGGAAGCTGTTAACACCACCACTTGGTAACAGAGGCAGGATTCGAGCCCAGGATCAGACCTCCAACTCTAATTGCAGCTCACTTACCGTGAATTCAGTGGCAACATAGCCTCCAGGGTAAATACTGTGTCAAGACTAAACTGCCCACAATTTTGTGAGCCTTTTTAAATGTCTTCAGCTGTTCTGGGGTTTGTCTTTAAGTCCGTATGGCTTTCGCTTGGACTGAGAGCGCTTTTGGGTGGGGAGGTCTTCTCTCTCCTCACAGTTCCTCAGGCTGCACAGTCAAGGTCACGTGGGGACTTAGTGCTTTTGTAGGTAAACGCTATTAAAAATCATCGTCTCTTCTCAGCTAACCTGAAGCGATAAAAAAATATCCCGTATCAACATGCTATTTCCAAAGCACTCCTTGAACAAACATTTGAAATCTCGACCAAGTCCTAGAAAGCTGGAAAAGTTGTGGAATACGCGCACATCCCCAGAGGTTTAGACCTTTGAAGCTTTGACATATTTAAAAGGTTTCTGAGGCTTCTCATTTTGTAACTGCTGTTGTTCTTTTTCAATAGCTCAACAGGAAGACACTCAGAAGAAAACCTTCACCTGCTGGATCAACTCACAGCTGGCAAAGGTGAGGAAAAAAAGAGCAAATAAAGCTGCAAATATATTTAAGTTACTCCTTCCCTCGCTTTGGGTCCCCCTAATGGCAAGGTTGAAAGAATGTGCTGAAGTCACCTTGATCTTGTTTAGATGTGTTTGTTATTCTCTCCCAACACCAAAAAGAGACACTTTTGTTAAGAGTATGGGAGATAGTGCTATAAAAATATTTAAAGCAGCAACAGCTTTTTTAATCAAATATAATAATGATAATAAAAAATAATAATGATTCATATGTATGGAGTGTTATATGTTAAAAACACTGTCCTAAGCTCTTTTAAATGGTGTCAGTTTGTGTCACATTTATGAGACCTTACAACATTCCCATCAGATAGTGTTATTCCTGTTTAAAAAACAAGGAAACTAAGGTACAAAGAAGTTATGTGACTTGCCCAAGGTCACACTACTTGTAAGTGATAGTGCTGGTATGCAAATCCAGGCAGTCTGGATCCAGAGGCCTTGATCTTAATCACTGTGCCATCCTGTCTCTCAGTGACGCCGAGTGCCTGGAATAACCTAGATACAAAACGAGTGAGCCTCTCCTTCCCGGCTACCCATCCCTGCCCAGTGCAATTCCAGAAAGGGTAAATTCATGAACAGATTACTCCAGAAATGTAATCTACTCCCCAAATAGGTCACTACTGGCTGATTTTGAATGCCTTTAATACCACCTCCATGCACAGGTTTTAAGCTGTCCCTGAAAGCAACAGGAGTGTTGTGTTACTGGAAATTTGCCACGAGATAAATTAGGTTCACTACTTCTCTTACCATGCTTTGATATAGAATGTTTTGTGTTCTCTATCATTCCTCTAACTAAAAAAATCACTACCGAATTTTCGCTTTTGTGAAGCCACAAAGCCCATTTATGGGATTCTTAAAGGTATTATGTTTTTGGACCAACATTTGAATGAATATTTTTCTTGTGACCTTTTGAAGCACACTCCTCCCTCGGTTGTCTCAGACCTGTTCGCAGACATTAAAAAGGGGCATGTTCTCCTGGACCTGCTGGAGGTACTCTCAGGACAACAGTTGGTAAGCTTTTTAAATGACATTAAAAAACCTTTTGTTGATTTACAAGGTTTTTTTTTTTTTTACAAGGTTCTAAGTAATATATTTTGTTTGAATTTCATAGCCTCGAGACAAAGGATCGAATACCTTCCAGTGTAGAATCAACATAGAGCATGCCCTGACATTCCTAAAAAACCGATCAGTGAGTATGAATCGCATCTGAAGATTCACAGGAGAAACGAACGCTATGAAATGTGTTCTCCTTTTAACCCCTATTTCTTCTTTTCCAGATCAAGCTAATAAATATTCATGTTACTGACATTATAGATGGAAACCCATCCATTATTCTTGGCCTAATTTGGACAATTATACTGCACTTTCATGTAAGTAGTTTGATGATGTGGAAGTTATTTCTGTTCTGATCACTGCAGTATGAAATAAGTGTAACGCAGTAAGAGTCAGTCCTGAGTTTCTTCCAGAAACAGGACACTCTGGGAAATCTCGACAGGTAGACCTTTGGCCATTTATGTTATTTTGCGGTTGAAAATTGAATGCTGTATTATAATATCTTAAATTATCCATGATATCAGCATCCGTCCGAATAGAACCTGCCATGATAAAATTTTGCTTATTATTGTTTACTTACTCTGGCAGAAGATCGTAGAAAGCTTCTGGAGTAAATTTTTGAAAACTAACCCGCTAAACTTTGTAGAATCTCCCCAGTTTTGAGGATCCTTGTTCAATCTAATAATCCCACAAAGTCCTGTCCCAAGAATGACTCACAGATTAATTTCATTCCACAAATATATTTGAACACCTACTCTGTGCTAGCTTTTATGCTAGGACGCCGAGAAAACAGCGAAGACAGTTATAGCCCTGACTTTATGGTACTTGTGACTGATAAATATATTCTTCCAGATTCTGAGTTAGTGCAGGTTTTCTGCAGCTACCTAAAAAAGTTGCATGTTCTATATTTCCATAATTACTTTGAAAATAATTTGAAAAATTATGTGGGAAACAAATGCTTATTTTATAAAAACTAGAAAATAACATAACTAATTTGTATAAAATTTAAAACATGTAAAATAAGACTGTATATGATTTCTGGATAGCTACATTTGGAGTTAGAATAATAACGCATGAAGATAATGAAAACCACATTTTTTTTAAGATTTTTTTTTTAATTTTTATTTATTTGAGAGGGAGAGAGAGCATGAGCAGGGGAGAGGCAGAGGGAGAGAGAAAGAAACAGACTCTCTGCTGAGCAGGGAGCCTGATGTGGGGCTTGACCCCAGGACTCTGGGATCATGACCTGAGCTGAAGGCAGATGCTTAATGGACTGAGCCACCCAGGTGCCCTGAAAAACCAAATTTTTTTGATGGCTAGTACTTTTTATGTCCTGTAAAGAAATCTTTCCCTTTGTCAATATCTCTTTACGCTATTTTCTTGAACAGTTCTGTCCAAAAGGACTTTCTGCAATGAGGGAAATGTTCTGTAGCTGCACTGTTCAAGACATAGCCATTAGTCACTTGTGGTCATTGAACACTTGAAATGTGGCTAGTGTGACTGAGGAACTAAATTTTAAATTTTATTTAATTAATTTAAATTAAATAGCCACATGTGGCTAGTGACTATTATACTGGACAGGACAGTTCTAAAAACTTACTTTTTTCACATTTTACATTTAGATCTACAATCTTTCGAGAATGAATTTTTTTGAGTATGTTATGTTAAAGCAATCAAGATTGTTTTCTTCCATATGGCTACCTGGTTGACCCAATGCCACGTATTGAAAAGACCATCATTTTCCTAGTGTACTGTAGTGTCAGTAAATAAAAAAATCAAGTAACCATATATGTGTGGCTCCATCATCAGACTGTCATTCTGTTCCATTATTTATCCTTGGAACCAGTACTATACTATATCAATTTCTATAGCTATATAGAAAGTCTCCATATCTGATAGTGTCCGACTTGTTCTTTAGGATTATCTTGTTTATTCTTTGCTCTTTGCATTCTCATATAATTTTTTTAATTGAGATGTAATTGACATATACCATTGTGTAAGTTTAAGGTATACAACATGTTGATTTGATATTCATATAAATTTTAGAGATAACTTGTTAATTTGCATGCACACAATCTGTTGGAATTTTAATGAGGATTGCATTGAATGTATAATTTGGAAAAAGTTGACATCTTTAAAATATTGCATTGTTTAATCCATGAATACAATATTTTTGTTATTGCTCTGTTCAAAATATTTTATTTTCACTATGATTTCTTATTTGACCTCTGGGTTCTATAACATTCTATTGCTTAATACTCAGATATTTGGGGATTTTGTTATATCTTTGTTGCTGATTTCTAGCTTAATTTGAGTGTGGTCAGAGAATATCATCTGAATGATTTTAGTTCTTCAAAATGCTGAAGCTTGCTTTGTGACTCAGCATCGTCAACTTCAATAACAATTTTTTATGGATTTGAAAAGAGTGTTGATTCTGCCATTTTAGGTACAATGGGGTATGCCAATCAGATCAAGTTTGTTAATTGTGTTGGTCACATCTACTATTACTGGTTGTCTGGTAGATCTATTAATTATTACGAAGTGTACTTTTCTCAATAATACTTGCTACTGTGTTTGTAGATTGATCTTTTAAAGTTTCCCCTAGGTATTATCTTACTGCCTTCTAAAAAGTCTGAACCAACTTGTGTGCTTACCAGCAAAATGTAAAAATCCACTTTTTCATACTCTTAGTAGAGGATACCTTCACTTGATGTTAACTTAAAAATTTTTTTGCCTGTGTTATAAATGGAGAAACTGTCCTCTTGCTGTATACGTTTAGCTTTCATAAATGACGAAGGAGGTTATTTTCCACATACTTAATGGCAGTTTTTTTTTTTTTCTTTCTTGGGACTTAACTCTCACGTATTTGACTGTCTTTTCTGTATGTATATTTGTTTCTTAATGGTTTGTAATCAAGGATGCCTTTTAATTGACCCAGTCTCTCTCAGAAGATACTCTAGCCTAGGATCTCAAGTGAGTTCAATTCAATTTAGAGTAACAGGTGTTGAGTAGCTGCGAATTGCTCTGTAAGCACTTTAGGGGGACTGAATGGACGCTTGCCCTCAAGGTGGAACACATTGCCTGAATTAGGGCAAGGAGTGACCCAAGTCCACTGAAAGAGAGCCTAAGTGTAGCCCGAATGACCAATGCTGTTTTTCAAGGATTTGTCTAGTGCTTATTTCACCATGAGTAACCTTTCACTGTTATCAGATGCTTTCTAGGTCTTGTTTTGGCTGAAGGTTTTGCCTCAGTGTTGCTAACTTATGATTTGTATGTGTTGACTGTGATTATGTCTTCCTTAGATTGAGGAGCTTGCCCGGACTCTTTCTTGCAATTACAATCAGCCTTTCCTGGGCAGTGTGAGTGTGGCTGACTCATCTCCTACCTCAAGTCCTCCAGCTAAGAAATGCTCCAGAGCCCAAGAAAGATGGCAGATGTCTGCAAAGAAGGCTCTTCTCTTGTGGGCTCAGGAGCAGTGTGCCCCGTAAGTCGTTTGCTATGACTACAGGAGACACACAGGGCAGCCTGACCCACCAACACAGCGTTATTGACTCCAGGTCTGAAAATCAGGCCTACTGGGTGGAACACCCACCTGAACACTTTTGTCTCCCCAAAGGCAAATGCTCACCAACCTCCTTAGGTGGACTGTTACTGTGTAGAAATAGAGTGGTCCTTAAATATCCTTTTCTTTAGGCATAATTCCCCTATGCATCTGGGAGGTGGATTTAAATCCCAAACATTTTACCACAGTAGGAACTTTTTAAAAGTCAGGACTACATCTTTTTTGACCATGTGTCCCCAGAACTTAGCTTAATGTGAGTTCATGGCAGATGCTCCATAAATGTGTATTGAATGAATGAATGAACAAATGAATAATAATCAACACACAACATTATCTCTTGGAGCTGTATATGACTACATTAAAAGATCACAGTCCCCATTGTTTAGAAATCTGTAGCTGAATTAGGGAACGGAACCTCGAAAAATAGTTTTTTTAAAGAGTGAGGATGATGAAAGGAAGGTAGTGCTCAGAAATTCTGTTTTACAAGGCAAAGGGTTTTTTTTTTTTTTGAGCTAGGGAGGCATTTTACTTTCATTTTACCCACGTGCTGGGATGGGATTCAGGAAAAATAAGGAATTAGGATGCAGAACTCACCATGAGATGGGCTGTGGAGTTCAAAAGGCATTCCTTGTCACGTCGTAGCATTGTCTGGATAAAGAGAGGCATAAATATGTCGCTAAGACCTCTCACATGGCAGGCTTCTGAGTAACTTCTTCCCACTGAGAGGCTAGGATGCTCATTTCTGCCATCAGCCTTACCTTTCTTTAGTTACCATTCACCCTTTGCATTTTGCAAGGGACAAAAAAACATGCATATCTTATGAGGTTTTAGGTATATCAAATGAACTTTTTCTTGAATCTTAGACAATTTTACTTCAGTTTTCTAAATTTTTTAATCCAAAATCAGCATGTGTGAAAAGCACTATTATACCATATTCAGACTTGTTTCATTTATCCATAATTAAATTTCAAACCATTTCAAAGTTCAAATATTTTAGCAGTTGATCTTTTCTCTGTGTCTTTCCTTGCTTTTCAACTGTGAGCTATGCTAAACTTACCAAGATATAGTAAATCATTCTTAAGTAATTCATCAGGAGTTTCTCCTCGTTTTGGCCATCATTGGTGGTATTATTAAGTAACTTTTATTTCCGTATTCTGTGATTCTCTGGAACTCACCTGAGTTCTAGACTATAGTAAGACCAAGTTGGAAGAAATATGTTGAATTTTCTTATTTCTGAAGGAGATAAATTGGGCCCCTGTTTGTAACTTCTAAATGAGCTTACATCCTGCCGATCATTCTGGAGCCCTAACCTTACACCGTCTCTCACACCTGGCAGCAGGTGCTTTGTGGGATTGGCGTCCACTCCTCAGTGCAGAGCTGACCTTGCAGCCTGGTGCTTTACTGAGGGCGGAGCCTGCCGGTCAGCCCTTGGCTCGTCTGATCCCCACTCTCCCCTGCCCTCAGCCCCAGCCCTCAGCCCTTCAGCTAATTTTGCTTAGTATCTAAGCACACAAGCTAAAGCTGGAATCCTGGGTTTGAGTCCTGGCTCCCAGCACTTTCTAACTGGTGACTTCAGATACTTCATCTCTTTGTGTTTGAGCTCCTTCAAGTCATAAAAATGTGGACAATACGAACACTTCATAGGCTTCTTATGTGTATTATCAGAATTTTTTTTAAAGATATTTAGAACACTTTCTAGACACAGTTGGACCACGTATTTGTTAAACAAGACAAAAATCACTGAATGCTATCTAGTTTATCATAGTCATAGTTTAGGCATTTTTCCCCAAGGAATTCAGGAAAGCCCAGGTTGTCTGAAGCTATTTCTCCAGGAGGTTTTTTTTTTTTAAGATTTTATTTATTTATTTGAGAGAGAGACACAGCGAGAGAGGGAACACAAGCAGGGGGAGTGGGAGAGGGAGAAGCAGACTCCCAGCTGAGCAGGGAGCCCGATACGGGACACGATCCCGACACTCCAGGATCATGACCTGAGCCGAAGGCAGTCGCTTAACCAACTGAGCCACCCAGGCGCCCCTTTCCAGGAGTTTTTGTTTTTTTTTTTTTCCTCCAGGAGTTTTTATCGTTTGATTCATACCCCAAATTAGTCCACTGAATTTCCTTGTGTTTTTTTTATGAGATATTAAAGGACACTAGTTGTTCTGGAATGTTTCCCACATTTTGTATGCATCTTTACTCTTATAGTATAAGACACTGATCCCTTGTCAAATACAGAGGAGTGATTGATGGAGTGGTTTGAAATATATACATTAAGCACCTTTCTGTGCTAGACACCGGTCGGGGATGAGCCTACCATGATAGACAAGAAAGACAAGGCCCTTGCTCTCCAGAGGCTTGTGCCCGTAGCAGATGGACTGATAGCATAGCTACGGTTGGCAGTAAGGTCAGGAAGGACTTAACGATGATTGAGAATGTCAAGGGTGGGAGGGCGGCCTTTATCTGAGGTGGTTGTGGAGCACCTTTCTGGGGAGGAGCTCTTTGCGCTGAGGCCTGAAGGAGGCGGCTTCGGGTGTATGAAGGTATAGGAGAAAGAGCAATCCACAAAGAAGGATTACAAAGAGCATCCTCTTCTTGAGGAAGAGGAAGGAAGCCAGGGTTGCGGCAAGACCGTACGAGGGGAGATGCCGGAGTGGGCGCGGTGAGCAGGGGCCAGATCGTGCTAGGCCTTGACTGAGAAATGTTATTCTGACAAGCTATGACAGGGGTGCGGGTGTTTTTTTCATAATTTTTTTTATTGTAGTAAAAGATGCATATCATAAAATGTACCATTTTAACCACTTTTAAGTGTATAGTTGGGTGGCATTAAGTACATTGTTATGTAACTGTCACCACCATCCGTCTCCAGAACTTTTTTCATCTGGTGAAACTCAAATTCCGCCCCATTCTCCCTCTCCCCCCAGCCCCTGGTAGCCAGGGGTCTACTTTCTTGGTCTGTGAATTTGCTGCTGCAGGTACCTTAAATGAGTGGCATCATGTAGGATTTGCCCCTTTGTGATTGACTTCTTTCACTCTGCGTAACATCTTCAGGGTCCATCCATGTTGTAAGATATGTCAGAATGTCCTTCCTATTTAGGGCTGAATAATATTCTGTTGCGTGTATGTATAACCCACATTTTGTTTATCTGTTCATCTGCGATAACTGGTTTTAAGCAGAGGATGGCAAGGTCTATCTCTCCAGTGAGCTGCCGGCCATTGATGTGCCACAGTCTATCATTTTATTTGCTATAACGGGAAAGAAAATTGTTTCCTCTGGAGAAAGGAACGTAACTCCATGTAGGGGTCTAAAGTCAGTCTTGAGCCAACAGACTGTTGAATGGAGAGCGTTAAACTTGTCGCGTGGAGGGCTGTTAAAGACACAGACCTCTGATCTACCGGCGGAGTTTGATGCAGTATGTTTGCAGTTGGGCCTGACTGAGAATTTGTATTTCTAGCCCTTGCAGCCCAGGTGATGCTGCTGCTGCCGGTCCCGGGGCCACACTTTGAGAACCAGTGTTCTGTGGTATTAAACGTGGCATTTTACTTTCATCTGACTACCAGATTAAAATAAAATATTTTCCTAGAATGATTTATTTGATTCACTGAAATTTATTTTAGTTACTATTGGATGTAGTGGATGTGCTTTGATAAATTATTTTCAATAGTATTTATCATGTTTTTGTCCTGTTGTGATAGGTGTGAGTCCGTCAATGTGACGGATTTTAAGTCAAGCTGGAGAGATGGGACGGCTTTTTTGGCTGTCATTCATGCCTTGCGGCCAGACCTAATTGACATGAGGAGTGTGAAGCAAAGATCCAACAAAGACAATCTGAAAGAGGCCTTCAGAATTGCAGAACGAGAATTTAAAATACCCAAATTGCTAGAACCAGAAGGTAAAGAAACCTCTTTCTTTTCAAAACAATGTCCAGTGAGAAGTTGGCTTGAAAATGGTATCTATATATAAATGAACAAAACGGCATTATATTTTACTCCTGAGGGGTTAAACTTAAACTCTATTAAATTTCATGAAGTTAGGAATTCCTATCAATTTGTTAACCTCTGTAATTGCAGGGATGACATGACAGCTGAAAGCAAAGAGTGCTGTTATTGGAAATAATTTGAGTCTTTGTCTTAATTTTCTTTCATTGTGTTCTATATTGTGTTCCCTTGATTCGCTTGTTCTGTTCTAAAATCTCTCGAGTAAATCCATTGAGTGAATGTATTTCTCCTCTCCAGTCCCTCCCCCTCAGTAAAGCTAACCTTCCATGAGGATAGAAACTGCCTTTGCTGTTTCTCCCTCTATGGCTGGCTCCGCTTTGCCATGATTATGCTCAATACATCGTGTTGGATTGTGAACAATGACAGCAAAATCCTAAGTACTGGTTATATTTGAAGAGATAATTATGTTAACTTCATAAAATTAAGATTAAAGTGATCTACTTCTTTGGAAAAGCATTTTACTTTGGGTTGGATTGTTGCTTAATTTACTGAAGCTTATTAAAAATCCTAGCAAGGTCATAAAAGAGGATGTAGGATTAGTGAAGATTATAATGAACTAACAGATTAAGAGATTCAAATTCTAGTCTCAGCTCTATAACCAGGGGTATGTAGTAAATGTGTGACTGGCTCTACAAAACAATGTATGTGTGTGCACGAGTGTGTGTGTTTACGTATACAGCTCTGTTATTACAAATAGTACTAATATAAAGCACATACAGCACATAGTTTCAATAATAATAAAATATATGTTACACTTTATTATAAATTCCATATAGCCCCAAAATACTTTTGTTGATTTGCACCAAACTCCTGTACCCATCTGAAGCCAACTTATGGTTGCAGCTGCTGGACATGTATAGTTCTGACATGAATGTTAGTGGATAATTTTCTTTATGTTCATGAGTAAGTACGACAGGAAAGAAGTCTGTCACAACTTCATTTGTTCTTCAACAACGTGAATGAGTTTTTTGCTGAATCTAATCCTGGAAGAATATTTCCTCAATTTTTTTGCACTATGTGCAATTTAACAGCTCTAAACAGGACATACTTTTAAGTTTAACTTGCATTATTAACATTTTCTCCATCCCTTTCTTCATAATCAACAAAACAAGAAATCAAGCCCACATTTGCTGATCTGTGTGTGTTTGTGAGGTTTGAACACTACCACCACGGCCGATTCCAGTGAGAAGTCACTGAATGCAGAGTAGGAAAAGATGTGCAACCCTAACACACCATTAGGTATTATTTTTTCTATCATACAAGTACAATAGAGGTAAATAACCTCAAGAACATAGGTAATAGTAAAATGTAGTAAAATAGTTGGGAAGTGGTGAGTTTTGAGTATCTATTACCTTTATTTATATATATATATATATTTTAGGCTTTTATTTATTTGAGAGAGAGAGATAGAGTGACAGAGATAGCAAGAGAGAGCATGAGCGAGAGGGGAGGAGAGGGAGAAGCAGGCTCCCCGCTGAGCCCCGACATGGGGCTCCATCCTGGGACCCCGGCATCATGAACTGAGCTGAAGGCAGACACTTAACCATCTGAGCCACCCAGGTGCCCCTAATATATTTTTTGATTGTGTGTTTATACAATTTAATTTTTAATGCTGGCTATGTTTAACAACCAGCTTATAAAAGTGCTGAAAATCCAATAATCAGCTCTCTCAAGCTGAGCCATCTGGCTCCAACATACTACTAAGTGACTGTGACTTTGTCACTTACCTTTTTTGGTTGTATACGGCTTTATTGTGATGTCATTCACATACCACACAATTTACCCACTTAAGTGTACAATTCAGTAGTTTTTAGTATATTGGGGAAATTTTGCCACCATCATCATTATCAATTTTAGAACTTTTGCATCATTCCAAAAATAAACCCCATCCCATTAGCAATCCATCCCTATTTCTCCCCACTTCTTCCAGCCTCTAAGACACACACACACACGCACACACACACGCACGCACACACGCACGCATGCATGCACCCAGCCCTGGCAACCACTAATTCTTTCTCTTTCTATAGACTTACCAAGTCTGGACATTTCACATAAATGTAGTCTTTTGTGGCTGGCTTCTTTACCTTAGCATAATCTTTTCAAAGCTTATCTCTGTGGCAGTATCTATCAGGACTTCATTTCTTTTGTCTTTAATAGGCCTTATGTTTTAGAACAGTTTTAGGTTTACAGAAAAATTGGAAAGAAGATCTAGTAAGTTCCCATGAAGTTTTCCCTAATGTTGACATATTAGTACAGTACATTTGTTATCATTAATGAACCAAAATTGATATATTTTTATGCTTTATTCACGTTTCTTTAGTTTTTCCCTGATGCTCTTTTTCTTTTTAGGATTCCATCCAGAATTCTGTCTTACGTTGAGTTTTCACGTCTTTTTTGACTGCTGTTGACTGTGACAGTTTTCTTAGAGCTTTTTGTTTTGATGATCTGACAGTTTGGAGGATTACTGGTCATGTATATTGTAGAGCACCCCTTTCCTGGATTTGTGTTATGTCTTTTCTCTTATTAGACTGGGGTTATGGGTTCCTCGGAGGAAGACCACAGAGTTGTTAGTGCCAGTTCTTATCACATCGTATCAGGGGAACGTGCTGTCAACATTGTATCCCTGGTGATGTTAACTTGATCACCTGGCTGTCAACATTGTATCACTGGTGATGTTAACTTGATCGTCAGGTTTCTCCCTTGTGAAGCTAGTTTTTGTTTCCCTCTCCTGTGTTCTCTTTGGAGGGAGGTCACTGTGGTAGCCCACATGTAGGAGAGTTATGCTCACTCTCCTCGAGGGCCAGTTATCTACGTAAATTATTTACACTTCTTTTGCAAGACCTCTGTCTGTTGTCTCCCGCGTTTATTCATTTATCCAACCATTGATTTATGTCAGTATGGGTTTGTGGACATTTTATTTTATACTTTGGGTTGTAATCTAATATTACTTTGTTTTATTTCTCAAATTAAAAAAGATTTTTTAAGCTCCAAGTTTTTTAGCCCCTGGGAGCTCTTTCAGCTAGCTCCTGTGCTTCTTTGACATAGCCCCATCCATGTGGTGTTTCCTTGTTATTTCTGAGCACACCCTTATTTTCTGACACTACAGGATGCCCCAGGCTCGCCTTGTACATTGCCTACCCCAGGCCTGGGATCAGCCCTCTCTCCAAGGAGTGCTGGTTGGAGACTGGCATTAGAGGCTAAGATCTGGGAGCTAACTGTGCTCGTTGCTATTGATTCTTAGCCTTCTTGGGCCTCAGTTGAATTAGGGGATATTTCTAAGTAAGAGTTAGCCTAATGATTCCAAATTTTTATATATTAGGTTTGCCATTATGTTAGTTTCAGGTGGCTTATTATTAATTCTTGTTAACTTTCCTTTCCTTGTTTTTCCTTCTTTCCCATTTCTTCCTTTCTTTGTCTTTTCTCTTTCCTTTTTGGCTTTTCATTATCTTTTTTTCTTTTCTTTGTTTTTCCTCATGTTTTGTTCTATCCCCTTTTCTGATTACTGGGTTTCTTTCTTTTCTCTTCTCTTCTTTTTTTTTTTAGTACTTTTCTCCTACTGTGATTCTCTAAATCTTTATTAGTATAAAATATTTTGTCTAGTTCAATATGTGAAAATAACTAGGTAAATAATGTAATAGACAGTATAAAAAGGCAAATTTCCACTGTATAAATGATTGCCAATAATTCATTTTAAATGGTTTACATAATAGCTTAAACTGTGAAGTACATCATGATTATTTATGCAAACCAAATTCTTTTGTCATATTTGAATAAGATAATTATCTTTTGACAATTTTATTAAAACATTTAATCATAATGCATAGCTGTATACACAATAAAATTTCTATTTTATTTTTTTTAAAGATTTTATTTATTTATTTGACAGAGAGAGACACAGCGAGAGAGGGAACACAAGTAGGGGGAGTGGGAGAGGGAGAAGCAGGCTTCCCGCTGAGCAGGGAGCCCGATGTGGGGCTCAATTCCAGGACCCTGGGATCGTGACCTGAGCTGAAGGCAGATGCTTAACGACTGAGCCATCCAGGTGCCCCTACAATAAAGTTTTTTAAAAGAAACATCTAGTTAAGTCAGTTTAATTATTTTATGTATCTCTTGATTTACTTTTTTTTAAAAGATTTTATTTATTTGTAAGAGAGAGATAGAGAGAGAGAAAGAGAACTCAAGCAGGGGGAGCAGGCAGAGGGAGAAGCAGGCTTCCCGCTGAGCAGGGAGCCCCATGAGGGACTCAATCCAGGATCCTGGGATCGTGACTTGGGCCAAAGGCAGATGCATGGCCAACTGAGCCACCCAGGCGTCCCATACTTTAACTTTTCTACTTATACTTTTTTTGCGGTTAAAGAATAACTCAGTTCTTAGGGATGCTTCCTTTATTGAAACTCCACCACTACCTTTTTATTGATACCTTTTGTATGTTTACTGTCTTGAATTTTATTATTTGGGTATAGATTAGATTCATGTTCTTCCTCAGCCTACTTAGAACAATCATTGGGCCCAGTAAACACATTTGCTAAGGCATGCATCATGTGTTATATTTGTTTGTTGTTTGTTTTTCTCCTAACAGTAAGCTCCTTGAGGGGCAGATAATGTCTTAAGGTATCTAGCATCTACCCAAGTGTCTAGCGTCCCCTTGTTGAATGAATAAAGTGATGAAACATACAGCTCCTAAGGGCAAGAACTCAGCCTTACCTATCTTGCTTGTGACCTGCATTTGTTGGCTCTCTATAAATGCTTGATGAATTTATTTTAACTGAATTAATAAATAAACACAGAAGATTTCCTTTTCAATATCTTCCTGGTTGTTTTGGCAACATACTAAAAGACATCCCAAAATTATGTGTTCATTTTGTCTGTAGTGTATTGATCACTTCTTTGTGATTTTGTGATCTATCTAATTTATTATAAGTCTGGAGAAGTCTGCATTTAAGGAATTTATAATATTTTTACTTTGTTTAATTTAGCATTTTCCAAATTTATTTCACCATGGACTTCATTAATGCACCACAAGGACTGGCCCACAGAAGGCCCTCAGTAAATATATTTGTTCCACGAATGAACAAATAAAATCTTGTGGATGTCTTCAGTAAGTCTGCCATACAACATATGCATTTGTCTGTCAGAGAGAGAGAGAAGCAGGAAGAGCGATAGGCAGAGGGAGAGGGAGAGGGAGAAGCAGGCTCCCTGCTGAGCAAGGAGTCCAATGAGGGACTCCAACCCAGGACCCTGGGATCATGACCTGAGCTGAAGGCAGATGCTTAACCGACTGAGCCACCCAGGTGCCCCAACATATGCCTTTGGAAATGCTTCAGTGAACACTTGCTGAGACCGGTGTGACAGGAATGGATTCCAGGCACTCTGTTCCTACACTTTCCTCTCCTGGAGGAGTTTCTGTATCGTGTCTCTGGAAGGAGGAAGGCTGTATTTTCTCCTTTCCACCCTCCCTACTCATGGCCTTATACGGACAACATGTAAGGTGGAAATTGAGGCTGTGCACATACTATGGGCAGGATTCAACTCAGCTCCGTTTGCCTGTGGATCTAAGCTCTGAGCCACCGCATAGACTTGGAGCAAGGGTCGCTGACCAGAGATTGCGTGGCCGGTTAACTACTTTGGTTCATTTCTAGGCTGTCTTATGGCAGAGTCTGTTCTTGTGTAGTCATTACAGTAAATCACATCTATAGCTGATTGATAGTGCGGCACCTTTTGCAGATGTGGATGTTGTGAGTCCTGACGAAAAGTCAATTATGACCTATGTGGCGCAGTTTCTACAGTATTCGAAGGATGCAGCTGAGACTGGAGATAAAGCTCAGGTATGTCCTTATAAGTATGACTCAAGAGCATTTTTGTTGTACCCTACTAGTGGCTTAATTTTTAAAATCGAGGTATAATTTGCACATAGAGCTTCAAAGTGCTGTTCTGTGAGTTTTGACAAATGCATACACCCATGTAAACCATGCCATAGTCACGATGTAACACATTTCTGTTACCCAGAATGTTCCACTGTGCCTCTCTCCTGTCTGTACCCCCCACCCTGGGCAACTGGTATTCTAATTTCACTGTAGATTAGTTTTGCCTGTTCTTAAAAATTTTTAAGTTAAAAGTGGTAATTAATTAAACTTTGCTGAATTATCTAAAATAACTTTTACATAGGCACTCTATAAGACAAATTAGGTTTAGCAGGCTTTTGAAAAATTCTAGAGCTATCTAATTTTTGTCTATTTTAATTTTAAGAGCTTTTTTGAGATATAATTCACATGCCATGAAATTAAACCATTTAAAGTTCACACTTTAGTGGTTTTTGGTATATTTGCATAGCTGTGCAGTCATCACCACCATCTAATTTTAGCATATTTCCGTTTTACCTATTTGACTACATGTAACTGGGATTGTATAATCTATAAAAAATGGAAGCAGTGTGTTCTGCTCTTCATCGTTGTTTGTTGTGGTACTCTTGAATCACTATCAGATTGCAATTTGGTTATTCAGTTTTTTCCTTTGACTCTCAGTCAGGTACACAAAATATTGTGGTGCAAATTTCATAAAAATCAGTGAGATGCAAATAAACACATATTCTGCTGCTGTGGAGATAAATGAGTGCTGTGAATTTAGTAAAGTGTTTTTGAATATTATTTTAATATGTATTTAAACTACTTCCTCAGACATGTTTACATGCAGTCATATTGTCACATTTTATGTGACAAATTTAGGCCTATGTTTTTCCAACTGTTAGGTTTGAGGCACCACGCCAGATTGTTCCTGACTCTGGAACAGAGACTCAAGCTGGGACACAAGCGTATAATTCAGTTCACTTATTTCTGACCTGCTGGGGAGCTACTCTTTTCTAATTAATTTTCTTATTAAAAAATAAAATGAAAAATTCAACTGTCCATGAAATCAGATGCAAAAATATACAGAAAACACTCCTGCTTAATAGAAAGAGAAGAGTAAATGAGGGTTAAAGGAGAATGGAAATAAGATGTAACATCTTTGGCTTTAACCTCTGGCAGTAAATTTTGCTTTCAAATGTAAGCAAGCAAGAATCTAAGAAAAAATAGTTATTCCTCACATCCACAGGATAGCCGAACCAAAACCTTTAGTAGCATTATTTTCAGGGTCTTTAAAATGCTCAAAATATTTTTGATGTCAGTGTATTTGGGTGTGAATAGCTCTTGAATTAACCCACTTTTAGATGTATTGGAAAACAGTATTCTGAAAGGCCTAATATAAATTGAGTAATTTAGAATAATGTTCTCTAAAATTGAGGAATAATAGAAATGGAGAAGCCAAAAAAAAAAAAATAGGGGCTTGCTTGCCTTGTCTCTTTAGCACATTATGTTCAGGTGCTAGTTTCAATCCATTTTAAAATTTAAGGTGTTTTGTGCGCAAGCAGAATTCCTCTTTGGCGCCATGAGTCACTGGTGTGTAATGATTGCATTATTTCACTGATGTTTGAAGTTGTTAATTTTATTGTTAAAAAAAAAATCTCCAAGTCTATTTAGGGTAGAGTTTTAAATGTGTGTGTGTTTATGTGAATTTTAGGGAATGATGAAAGATGCTGTGGTCTGGTTAACTCTACAAGAGAAAAAACTACGGGAAGTCCTAAAGGATTCAGAAAATGAGAACTACTCTAAAAAGTATGAAGTAAGTATGACTTTAAACAGCAATTTATTTGTAACTCACTGTTAAGGAAGAGTAGGGTGCTTTTGAAAAAAAAGTCTTTTAGGGTAATTATTTAAAGACTAAACAAACGCCAAGTTTTAGCATCGAGTTCTAGGACAGTGCTTCTCACATTCTGATGTGCGTGTGAATTACCTGGGCAATCTCGTTAAAGTGCGGATTCGAACTCAGTAGTTCTGGGTGGGGCCTGAGACTCTGCATGTCCAGCAAGCTGCCGGTGGTGCTGATGCCTGGTCCTCCAGGTACTTTGAATAGTAAGCTTTTAGAACAGGGCGTGGCAAACTGGTCTGTGGGCCCCACCATCAGTTTTTGTGAATCGGGTGTTACTGGAAGAGAGCCATGCCCAGTAAGGTATTATTCATGGCTGCTTGGGCCAGAATTAAATAGTGGCAGTAGCCACCATATGGCCCTCAAACCTAGGACATTTACTATCTTGCCACTTACAGCCGAAGTTTTCCAGTCCCCAGTCTAGAGCAGAAAGAATATTGAATGAAAAAAAGATCAGGAAATCAGAAATGAAGCCAACCCCGAATGATAACAAGATAGGGCCCCAATCAAGGTGTCCTTCGAGGAAAATTGACACCTGTTATTGTCCCCGTGTTTGAACATTCGCTTTTTACCAGGCGCCTTGCCAACCAGCATTTTACCTGTCACAGCATCTTATGGAGAGTGGTATTGCTATTCAGCCTTACAGATGAAGACAAGACTTAGAGGCACGAAGCGACTTGTTTGAGGTCACATAGCTACTGAGAGGTAGAGCTGGGATTTGAGTGAAGTCTGGCTTTGAAGCCCGAGCTCTCTTTATGCCCTGGGGCTTCTCCAGGTTAGGCAGTTGCTCCTGTACCGTCTTGAAAGAGACTAACAGGAGCCAAGGTGAGGGTTCTTCAGCCCCGTTTCTCAGAACCCACTGTCTCTGCAACTCTGCTCCCCACCAGTCCTCTGTCCTGAATAAAGCAGACACCCTCTCATGTGCCTGCACAGCACTTAACACCTCCAAGCTCTGTTTCCCTGTCGGAGGGAGTTGGACGAATCCAGTCTTTCTAACCGTACCATGCAGCCGATTGTGCGACTTGCTGGCAGCAGCATCCTTTTTGGTTTAGAGGCGTCAGAGAAGAAAGGGGATGGGACAGTTTCATCTTACTTTCATCTGAGCTGCATCAGCTTTGGCGCTTCTTCCGTCTTTGTTCTGGCCCAATATGGGTCTTTTTTAAAGATTTTATTTATTTATTTGAGAGAGAGAGAGCACGCGCTAGCACAAGCAGGGAGAGGGGCAGAAGCAGAGGGAGTGGGACAAGCAGACTCCCCACTGACTGTGGAGCCTGACTTGGGGCTTGATCCCAGAGCCTGGGGATTATGACCTGAGCTGAAGGCAGATGCTTAACCCACTGAGCCACCCAGGCGCCGTTGGCCTGATATTTTTTACTGACAAGATGCTAAGTGTCCACTGGAAGTGCTTTGCTTGCACATATGTCCTTGATTTAGTCATGGACCACAGATTCAGGTTTCTAAAAAGGCTTTATGAAGTTATTAATGATCAGAAAGAATTACAATAATTATCGCCCAGTTTGCTCGTAAAACTTAATCTTTCAAAAAAAATTTATATATTTATTTATTTTCAAAAGTAAGCTCTACTCCAAACACAAGGGCTCGAACTTATGACCCCAAGATCAAGAGTTGCATGCTCGGGGCACCTGGGTGGCTCAGTCGTTGAGTGTCTGCCTTCGGCTCAGGTCATGATCCCAGGGGCCTGGGATCGAGCCCCGCATCGGGCTCCCTGCTCAGCGGGAAGCCTGCTTCTCCCTCTCCCACTCCCCCTGCTTGTGTCCCTGCTCTTGCTAACTCTCTCTGTCAAATAAATAAATAAAATCTTTAAAAAAAAAAAAAAGAGTTGCATGCTCTCCCAGCTGAGCCAGCCAGGTGCCCCAACTCATAAAATTTAACTGAAAATGCTGTCAATTATTATGAATAATGTTTGAAATAATATTTATGGAATTGATGACTCTTCAACACTAATATTTCATGCAAATCCAAACCAAGGAAAGCTTTATTTTTAAAATTTTTGAGGGCAGGGATGAAGTATTTTCTAAGGTCTGTATAAAATGACTTGGGAAGAACTGGCTCAAGTGCAGTTAATCATAGACACATTTACATGTGATCACTGCTACCATATAGTTCTTACTTCTACTCATTCTTATTTTGTTGTGAATCCATATTTGGGGAGGACAAACAAACTCACATTTTCCATGTAGTGTCATGAGTTGTCCTGTCGAGCTGGGTGACCTGGCCACTCTCTTCCAGTAGAAATCCAAGAGTACTGACACGAGACACAAGCTGTGACCTGTTGTTACTGTGATGGCACTCAAATGATCAAGGTGCACTGATGAAAGATACCAGAGCAGTGAGAGGATCCTGAAGTCAGGAAACTTTACCTTTATCTAAGTAAAAATTTAAATGTAACCTACAGCTATAGACCTTAACATAGTGGATTACATTTCAGAAACTGATCTAAAATTTCTGTCTTGAAAATACTTTTCTGATTGTAGAGTCTGCTGTCCTTTTTGGAGTCATTCAATGAAGAAAAAAAGCCCTTTTTGGACATTCTGCCAATAAAAAGGAATCTGAATGAGCTGAATGAAGATCAGTTACAGTTGAGAGAAGCCTGGGATGGCCTCACCTACCAGGTTACTGTGTTATATTGATTGAAAGAACATTTTCATGAGGCAGCTTTGTTTGTTGGATGATTACTTTAGACTTCCATGAGGAATTCTGTAAAAGAGTACATGCTACATTAGAAATTTGGGAGAGTGTTCTTTTAGTTTCTCCGTGGCCTCATTTGGGTAGTGATTGATATTTAATAGGAATTTACAGCATTCTGCTTAGAGAAACTGCTTATCCAAAGTTTTTATATTTGCCATCAATGATTGGTTTGCTACAGTAGATTATCCATATTCTGATTGACCTGCAGCCTCATCTCTATAATGGACCAGGATCATGTGTCACTATTAATAGATGCTTGAAGGGGGTTAGGGACGAGCCTAGAGAGAATGTGTGAAGATGAATGTGTATGAATATATCTATATGATTTCAGTTGTTTGCAGTTTATTGAGATTTGTGTTATGACCCACTATGTAGTGCATTTTTTTTTTAAGATTTTATTTATTGGAGAGAGACAGAGATAGTGAGAGAGAGCAGGAGCAGGGAGAAGGAGAAGGAGGCTCCCCGCTGAGCAAAGAGCCCAACGTGGGGCTCCATCCCAGGACCCTGGGATCATGACCTGAGCCAAAGGCAGACGCTTAACCAACTGAGCCACCCAGGTGCCCCGGATGTAGTGCATGTTGGTGTACATACCATTTGCCCTTGAAAGAATGTGTATTCTGTATTTGATATAGCTTGCTTGCTTTCTTTCTCTTTCTTTCTTTCTTTCTTTCTTTCTTTCTTTCTTTCTTTCTTTCTTTCTTTCTTTCTTTCTTTCTTTCTTTTTCTTCCTGTCTTTCTTTCTTTTTTAAAGATTTTTATTTATTTATTTGAGAGAGAATGAAAGAGAATGAGCAGGGAGAGCGGAAGAGGGAGAGGGAGAAGCAGATTCCCCTGCTGAGCTGGGAGCCCGAGTGGGGCTCTATCCCAGGTCGCCAGGATCACAGGATCATGACCTAAGCTGAAGGCAGATAGATGCCCACCGTACAGAGCCACCCAGGTGCCCTTGATATAGTATTCAACAGATATCAGTTAAGATAAAGATGGTTGATAGTGTCAGATTATCTATGTCTTGATTGACATTTTCCTTAGTTTTATCGGTTGCTGAGAGAGGGCTGTTAAAATCTATAGAATCGTTCCTTCCATGCTGTGGATTTTGCTTCATGTATTTTAAAACTTGGTATTAGTTGTGCACATTTATGATTGTTATCATAATGACACTGATGAATGACACTTTTATTACTATGAAATATTCTTGTTTATTTCTCGTAATACTGGTTTTTTTTTGATGTCTACTTAATCTGCTATCAATATTATCATTCCAGTCTTATGCTGACTGATATATCTTTTTCCTTCATTTACTTTCATTTGAGTCTTTTTATTTATTTATTTTTTTTAAAAGATTTTATTTATTTATTTGGCAGAGAAAGACACAGCGAGAGAGGGAACACAAGCAGGGGGAGTGGGAGAAGGAGAAGCAGGCTTCCCGCGGAGCAGGGAGCCCGATGTGGGGCTCGACCCCAGGACCCTGGGATCATGACCTGAGCCGAAGGCAGACGCTTAATGACTGAGCCACCCAGGCGCCCCTTGAGTCTTTTTATTTAAAGTGCATCTCTTATGGGCAGCATATGGTTGGATCTTGCTTTCTTATCCATTATGATAATCTCTACCTTTTAGTTGGAGAGCTTAGTCAGTTAATATTCAATGAAATATTAATATGGTTCAATTTAGGTATATCATTTTACTCTTTTTTTCTGTTTATTCCCTCTTTTTTTTTAAAGATTTTATTTATTTATTTGAGAGAGAGAGAATGAGAGATAGCACGAGAGGGAAGAGGGTC
The DNA here is from genome assembly GCF_003265705.2 of Callorhinus ursinus. NCBI lineage: Eukaryota > Metazoa > Chordata > Mammalia > Carnivora > Otariidae > Callorhinus > Callorhinus ursinus. Next base: position 37,314,851 of record NW_027397070.1, read on the forward strand.
AGAGGGTCAGAGGGAGAAGCAGGCCCCCTGCTGAGCAGGGAGCCCGATGCGGGACTTGATCCTGGGACTCCAGGATCATGACCTGAGCCGAAGGCAGTCGCTTAACCAACTGAGCCACCCAGGCGCCCCATTCCCTCTGTTTTTTGTATCTCTATTCTTTCGTGCCTTGCTTTAGATTATGTTAATATTTTTAGAATTTCATTTTAATTTATTGGCTTTTTTCTCTACTGCTTTCTATCGGATTTCCATTGAGATTACAATACACATTTAAAAATTATTACAGTCTGCAGGGCGCCTGAATGGCTCAGTTGGTTGAATCTGCCTTCAGCTCAGGTCATGACCTCACGGTCCTGGGATTGAGCCCCACATTGGGCTCCCTGCAGAGCAGGGAGTCTGCTTCTCCCTCTCCCTTTGTGCTCCCTCTTTCTCTCTTAAATAAATAAATAAAATCTTTAAAAAAAATTTTTTTACAGTCTACTTATACCACTTTTAAGTTACTGTAATTTTTATGTAGAAATCTTTTAATTAAATTCATTTGTCATTCTTTATGCTATAGTTTCTTTATATATAAATATATGTATATATGTAAATGCCATAAACATATGTTTAAAGTCCCCAAGACCATGTTACAAATTTTTGCTAAAAATAGCCATACATTTTAAAGAAATTAAGAGAAAAAAATGTCTCTTACATTTATCTAGATATTTATCATTTCTAGTGGTCTTCATTCCTTTCTAGAGGTTTGAGTTTCCATCTGAACTCATTTCCCTTCACCCTGAAAAAACTTTTTTTTAACTTATCTTATAATGCAGATCTGGCGGAACAAATTCTCTTAGTTTTCTTTGATTTCTGAATGTCTTTATTTTGCCTATATTCTTTTTTTTAAGGTTTATTTATTTTAGAGAGAGAGGGAGAGAGAGAGAGCGGGTGCAGGGAAAGGGGCAGAGGGAGATGGAGAGAAAGAATCTCAAGCAGACTCCCTGCTGAGTGTGGAGCTGGATGTGGGGCTTGCTCTCATGATCTGAGCCAAAATCAAGAGTTGGATGCTTAACATACTGAGCCACCCAGGCGCCCCGCCTTCATTCTTTCTTTTTAAACATCTTTTTTGATGTATAATTTACATATCATACAATTCATTCATTTTAAATGGATAGGTAAATGATTTTTGGTGAATTTACAGAGTTGTAACAGAGATTTTATGGTCTGCAAATCAAAAATACATGTTTCACATCATTTATCAAGGGTGTTAAATAGTCTGGTAGCTTAAAAGAACCACCCTCTTCAAGTACCTAATTTGGGAGAACTGGCATAGCTCTGGAAACCTTCCCATCAAGTGTCAGGGCTCATTGCGTCCCCAGCTCGTGTTCTTATCACAGCTTTGAAACTGACGCTTGCAAAGGGCAGGAGCTCTTGGTTACAAGTGCTCAACAAAATGGAAGGAGAGGAAGAAGATACTGTCTGTAGAGTTCACGATGTTCCAGGCCACAAAGACCTGGCCTAATTTTATTGAATATGACTTGGCAAAAATACCCACAATAATGAGAAAAACCATTAAAAAAACTATTTTGCAAGAGTAAGTGCTGCACATTGATCATAGCTTGAAAATCCATTCCTTAGTTGGATATAATACAGCTTGTCTCGGTGTGGCAAAGGAGACATTAATGTTAAAGTCATCAGGTATATAAAAGTCAATATCATCCAGACAGTTTCTGGTTCAGTTGTTTGAGCACACAATTACCTCAAAGCCTCACAGTAAATGGTTTCATTTTAAGCCAGCTATGCAAAATAGCAATATTCTGTTATTTTGACCTGACAAGATCAGTGCAGACCAGATACAAATTTTCATACAAATACAAAAGTAATTTACATGTAGAGTACAGCTCCCACGCAGAAAGCACGCGTTCCATTCCATCCAAAATGTATACAGCTTTCTTTTAGTTGTGAAAAGATCATCAGTTGAATTAGAGCTATTGTTCTTAGACTCTCTTTAACTCAGTCATGTATCAACTTTCTGACTTATTTTATTTTGGCAAATGTACAAATAACTTGGTTATAATGAAAGAACATATTAAAAATTCATAATGGGGCGCCTGGGTGGTCAGTTGGTTAAGCATCTGCCTTCGGCTCAGGTCATGTTCCCAAGGTCCTGGGATCGAGCCCCGCATCAGGCTCCCTGCTAAGCGGGGGGCCTGCTTCTCCCTCTCCTTCTGCTGTTCCCTCTGCTTGTGCTCTCTCTCTGTCAAATAAAAAAAAACTTAAAAAAAATTCATAATGATGAAAATATTTTTTTCATTCTTTTCCAACTGGAGGCTTAATTGCATATACTTAATGATTGAAGATTGTAGAGTTGCCTTTTGCCATATGTTGTTTGAGAAGATAAACTTGAAAGCAACTAAAGCAAAACAAAATACCACATAATATTCCTTACATGTGGGATTTTTAAAAAAAAAGTCAAACTTCTAGAAACAGCGAGTAGAAAAGTGGTTGTCAGGGATGGGGGGTAGGGAATAGAAGTTGGTAAAAGGGTACAAACTTCCAGTGATAAGTTGAGTAAGGTCACATGATGGCTATTCTTGATTAACACTGTATTAAAGCATCAAAATTTGCTAAGAGAGTTGAATTTAAATGTTCTCACCAAAAAAAAAAAAAGATGTGAAGTGATTGGATGTGTTAATTAACTAGATAGTGGGAATCCTTCCACAAAGTATATGTGTATCAAATCACCATGATCTACACTTTAAATATCTTACAATTTTGTCAATATACCTCAATAAACCTAAAAAAAAGAGCAAAACAATATGAAAACTATATTTAATGCTTCTAGTTTATGAATAGTTCCATTTGACCTCCTTAAAGGAGCCTAGCTTTTTCCTCATTTAACATCTTTATACTTGGGTATTTGCTCATATGTTTCTTTTTGATATTTGTCTTGCATATGGTGGCACTCAATAAATGTTTTTCAATTAGTGATGAATCAGATAACCCTATTTTAAAAATGTAATTTTGCTTTTTCTTTCTTCTATTTAAAATCAATTTAACTTTAAGAATAGTGGCAATTCATTTAGTAGAACTATAATGGAAAGAGAAATACAGATTTAAAACTCATACTTTTTTTTTTTAAAACTCATACTTTCATTTGAGGAAGTCATTGAGTGAAACACCTTTTAATTTGTGCTTGATCTTCATGGGGGTGGGGGTCTTTGGAATGAGAATGCCATAAAAACCACAATAGAGCTGTGTGAGTTCAGATCAAAAGCCACACTCTTTTTAAAAATTTTTATTTAAATTCATTTAATTAACATATAATGTATTATTGGTTTCAGAAGTAGAGGTTAGTGATTCATCAGTTGCATATGACACCCAGTGCTCATCACATCACGTGCCCTCCTTAATGTCCATCACCCAATTGCCCCATCCCCCCCCCCCCCTCCACTCCAGCAACCCTCAGTTTGTTTCCTATGGTTAAGAGTCTCTTACGGTTTGTCTTCCTCTCTGGTTTCATTTTGTTTTATTTTTTTCCTCTCTGAGTGGTGTGAAGTGGTATCTCATTGTAGTTTTGATTTGTAATCGCTTCTCGGCCTTTTGGCTAAGATCAAGTGTAGTTTTGATTTGTATTTCCCTGATGTTGAGCATCCTTTCATGTGTCAACCATCTTGATGTCTTCTTCGGAAAAATGTCTTTTCATGTCTTCTGCCCATTTTTTTAACTGGATTATTGTTTTTTTGTGGTGTTGTTTGATAAATTCTTTATATATTTTGCATACTAACCCTATATCAGATATGTCATTTGCAAATATCTTCTCACATTCCGAAGGTTACCTCTTAGTTTTGTTGATTGTTTCGTTTGCTGTACCGAAGCTTTTTACCTTAAGTCCCATTAGTTCATTTTTCCTTTTGTTTCCCTTGCCTCAGGAATTTAGGAAACAAAACAGGTGAACATGGGGGGGTGGGCAGGGTGGAGAAGAGAGAGAAACAAACTGGGAAACAGACTCTTACCAATAGAGAACAAACAGGGTTGCTGGAGGGGAGGTGGGCAGCAGGGATGATTTAGATGGGTGATGGGGATTAAGGAGGGTACTTGGTGTGATTAGCACTGGGTGTTGTATGTTAAGTGATGAGTCACTGAAATCTACACCTGAAGCTGATATTACACTGAATATTAACAAAGTGGAATTTAAATAAGAATTTGAAAGACAAAAAATAATTAAAAATTAAAAAAAAAAAAAAGAATTCCAGGCATCATTGTGTAATCATTGTTCTTCCAGGGTCTTCCCTGGGCCCCCTCTGTCTGGCTCTCTCATATTGCTGACCACAGTTAACTGTAACCATGTACTTTGCTTCTCCCACTAAGGGATTCAGGCAAGACATTTGTTTTGTTTTTATATTTATCTGATTGTATGAAAAGATGTAGAGGGTTGTATTAAACTTACTCTTCTGTTCATGGCACATGGGTCTGGACAAGGCCCTAATCTAACTTTTATTCACTTGTTTAATTTGTGTTTCTTTCTATACCCATGCCCTCCCTCCATTTCCCTTTCTCCTTAGCCCACTACTGTGATGTGCTTAAGGTGTATCTTTTCGTTTTGTATTGTCTTGCAAAATACATATTATATTTATGTGCTCATGTATTTTTAAGTTGGGTAAATTGATGTTACATATTATTCTGCTTCGTAAATTTTTGAGCACACGTATTTAAAATGCCCCACTGTTCCCATGTGTGTACATCTAATTTGTGTCTAAGTGCTGCACTGTACTCTGTGGTGTGCAACCGCTACATGCCCCTTCTCCATTCCAGAAGCTTTTTATAGCTCTATCAGCTATTAGCACAGCAGGTTATTAATAAATTGTTTGCAGAATGAATGAATGAATGAATGAATGAATCAGTCAATGTGGGAGTGAGTTCTGATGGTGCTTAGTGGGGAAAAAATCCAGGTAGAAGGGACAGCAAGAGTGCAGTAAGTGTTTGGGGAAATAAGTAGTTGATGTTTGTGTGACTCCTGTGCATGGGGGCAGTGGTGGGAAGGCTGAGGAAGCAAGAGGTTCATTTATTTATTTGAGAGAGAGCCCGCTCGAGTTGGGGGGGAGGGGCAGAGGAAGAGGGAGAGAGAATCCCAAGCCGACTCTGAACTGAGTGTGGAACCCATTGCGTCTCACAACCCTGAGATGACCTGAACCAAAACCAAGAGTCAGTTGCTCAACCGCCTGAGCCACCCAGGTGCCCCTGAAGAAGTAAACTATAGAAGAGTGTCTACTGAAGCACAGATTTTTGTTTTTTCAGATTAATGTGTGGAAAACAGAGCTGAATCATGCCTTGCCCTCACCGCTGCATCAAATCGAAGCCTGGCTCCAGGAGATAGAGGAGCTTATAGATGAAGACTTGCCAACTTCCCAGGATTACGGTGAAGCCATGGCTCTAATACAAGAGAAAATGACTTTAATCAAGGTTGGAAATTAAAAAAGAATCATGGAAAAATCTATGCTTCATTAGGGACTGTTCTTGAGGAAGACTTTGTCCTAGGGAGAAGGGAAGGAAGTATAATGGGTGTTTGAGGATGGTTTAGAACAATTCCCTTGGGGATTTTTGGGAGCCAGAGATACCTTCACTTTCTTCATGGGCATTGTGCTAGTTCAAGCTGGAAACAATAAAGTAGAGTCTAGTAAGTTCTAAAGCAATTGTAAAGCCTGACAAAAAGGAGGGAGGAGACTGGTTTAAAATATGAGAGATTGGGTTCTCACTACAGTGGCATGAAGGAATTTGATATGTGACATTTATAGCATGTGAACATACAAGGGAATGGAAAATCTGAAAACAAAAGATTTTGATAATGCTTTTACCAAAGAAACTACGGTCTGCCTCTCTGTAAAATGTTGCAGTTTAAAGCACTTCTGATGAAAATACTCATCTGCAAAGTTTTAGTTAAAAAAAAAAAGTAAGGGCTTTATGATTTTTTTTGGAAAAAGATGCAGTGCATGCCCAGAGCAAATGAGATTAACAAACCCCCAGTTACAATGTTTGGCAAGAAGTCTGGTTCATGTCATGCTAAATTTCTTTTCAGAATCTGATGGATAAATTTGATTGTCATTTGAATACTCTTCTGGCATTCGAAAGTAGAGATGAACAACATTTACCACTGGTACCACCTAGGAAATTGGAGGAAATGAAAGGACGGTTTGTAACACGAGCACTTCTCAACTGCTCATACCATTCATGTTTGAGCACTAACACGAGGCCATGGGGACCAGAAAATTAGAGATTTTTAGATCATTTCTGACAAGTATTCTTGAAATCTTGATGAATAGTACCTTCACATTTTATATAATAGTAATAGTATATCATGCTCACTATACTTGCTCTCTTATTGGATGGTAGGATATGGTGGTGGGCAAAATTCTGGACGTGGAGTCAGAAAATGAGCTCCATATCTGAGTTTTGATAAAGTTATCATCTTTCTGAGCATGTATTCTCATTTGTAAATACAGGATAATGGTAATCACCCTTTTCATGTCTCACAAGGATCCTGCGTGAAATGGGAGGAGGTATCTGAAAGCACTTTGTAAACTCCAAAATACTATAAATAGAGAGATTATTTAATTGATGGTTGTCCACATCATTTCCTCTTTTCTCATCATTCATTAAGTAGCTTACTAGAATGATAATAAGAGGGTGTTAGCCTTAATAATGAAAGCTGTTGTAATATATAAATGTTGAAATTATGGTTGCATTCAGTTACACAAAAGTTTACAAATTTAGTAAAATATTTTGGAGATTAACATTTATTGTAGGATTTTTTTCAATAGGGGAATCATTTCTTCAGAAAATGTTCTGTTTGATGTTTCCATCTCAGAAATAGTTGTTTTATATTTAGCCACAATGTTTGTTTTACTTTGTGTGTTTTTGTTTTTGTTTTTTAAAGAAGATTTGGGGCATCTGACTGGCCTAGTTGGTAGAGCATGTGACTCCTGATTTCAGGGTCATGTTCAAGCTCCACATTGGGCGTAGTATAGCTTACTTAAAAAAAAAAAAAAGATTTGAGGATACATCTGAGTTCCATGTGTTTAAAATAAAAAGCCAAGGACCCAATATTTTTGAAATGCCAAATAGATTATCTCGCATTCGGGCAATAATATTAAGTTAAACTCTCAAACCTGCAATATTTTCCAGAATCAACAACATTTCGGGGAAAAAATTCATTCCACGTCTAGAATTTCATTACTATAAGTGCTCAGTTCTTGGTTTGCTAGATGAAGTGAAATTAAAGTTGGATGTTTGGAACATCAAATATGGGAACAAAGAATCTGTGGAATTGTTGCTGGAAGACTGGCATGTAAGCTGTTTTATTTTGTGTCTTAGACAAGTATTCTCCACGTCTGGGAGCTAGGTGTGCATTTTTTTCTTGGCACAATTTCCCTTCACCTTTTCAGGTTTTGAGATGGGTTTTCTTGGTAACTTTCATTAGCTTAAAACTGCCTGGAGAACAGAATTGCAGGTAGTCAAATAACAGACAGTGGGAGGAGGAAGAAAGAAAACAGCATTATTTACCTCACCAGGGGAGAGTCAGTCAGCCAGGCTAATTAACATAATAGTTAGAAAATGCTTCAACGTTCTTTCCATTAACAATTCCAACTTTCGCTTTTTAAATATTTTTTCCACTCAGATTCATGGTTTCATTCAAAAATTGATTTTTTCTCAGAACATTTTTATCTTAGCCTTTCAAGTTGTAAGAGTGGGAAAGACAGTACATTTTTTCCTGAGGCTTTTTATGGAGAGGCGGTTTAGCTCTTGCAGTTTGTAGGAAAGAAATTTTGCAATGATTTAAATATAAACATGTTCATTTGTAAATTTAAAAGCATTCTAGAAATGTCATTTCTACAGTTAGGACTTATCATTCTTCCTTTTTCCCTCTTTTTGGAATGAGAGACCAAAAAGAAAAATCCAAGATTGTAAGTTTTGGTGTAAAAATTGAAAAACACAATGAAGAGAGGTTTATTTACAGTGAATGTTTTAAACACTGTACATTCCTGAGTAGAAAGCATCATTCTAAATTAGACTAGGTTTTGAATATCTTTCTTTCTTTTGCTTTCTTTGATTTTTCATTTTTCCATTTAAGTAATCATACCATTGGTGCTTAAAAAGTATACAATAAATAGAGGAGTTTTTAATTAACTCTGTTATTTTTCCATAACAGAATTTGCTTGCATAGGACACATAATTTGATTAATGGTAGTTTCTCAAATGTTTTTGTGTGATGGATGGTATCTATTTATAACATATTCTAATATATCTAATAAAAATTATTCAATATTAGTAAAAATGTGCAAAATAAGAGAAACTGATATAAATTATGCAATATTAATAAATATATGAGATAGATTTTGGGTTGCCTGGGTGGCTCAGTCATTAAGCGTCTGCCTTCAGCTCAGGTCATGATCCCAGGGTCCTGGGATTGAGCCTCGCATTGGGCTCCCTGTTTGGCGGGAAGCCTGCTTCTCCCTCTCCCACTCCCTGCTTGTGTTCCCTCTCTTGCTGTGTCTCTCTCTGTCAAATAAATAAATAAAATCTTTAAAAAAAATTTATGTCTCTATCTGGATATCTTGGCACATTTTTAATAGTAAAAAACTGTCAACATATTTTTTTTCCTTCCCCCCACCAGAAATTTACTGAAGAAAAAGAGTTCCTAGTTCAACTTGAAACTTCCTTTCAGAGATGTGAAGAAATCCATAAGAATTTAGGTAAAGCTGTATAGTTACTTTTTGATGGAAATAGCATTTTATCTGTTTCACTTACTTTATACCTTAATGTTTTAGGAATTGGTTTTATGTATGTGTTTTCTTTGGAAAATCCTTGCGTTCACTTTTAATATTGTCAGTACGTAACTATTTCACCACTGTCAATTAATATGCCAATATTTTTCTTATCAGTATGATTTTATTAATAATAAACTGTTTTCTGAGATTACCTTCTTGTTTTGTTAACATTATAGCTGGAGAATATCAGGATATTAGTAAAGAATATACCACGGTGGAATATAATATTTGTATGTATAGAAAAAATATATATAATGTGAAATCCACTCTACAAAAAGTTCTGACATGTTGGGCTACTTATGTGGAAAACCTTCGCTTACTCAAGGCTTGTTTTGAGGAGACAAAGAAGGAACAGATTAAAGAGGTATTTTCAGTCTAATGGTACCTCCTCAATTTTACTTTCTTTTTTTTTTTTTTTCATTTTGTTTGGAGATCCTCATTTTCAATCCAAAAATTAGAGGCCAGAGAACAGTAAGTATGACTCTTGGAAAAATTCTTCAAGGTATTGGAAAGAGTTTAGTTTCTTTCTAATATAATTGCCAAAAGGAAGTTTTCTTCTCATTATAGGTATTACACACACACACACACACACACACACACACACACACACACACACACAGTGTAGCTTTTGAAAGATATATTTTTAACTTCTTTGGAAAGAAAATAAAAGCCTTGGAGTATTTGATAGCTTATAGATACATTTAAAATAAATTGATATTTTAAAAAGTTTTATTTTTCCATTTGGATTGGATGAATACCTTTCAGCTCTAAAATTTCCCTGAGTTTCTAGAGGAAGAAAATGCAGCATACCTTAGACTTATGTGGAAAGGTATGGAAGAAATTTCAGTGTAATTCAGTATTGTTTTCATTTGCTAGTCATGTAATAATCTGTTTTATGATTATTCTCTGAGGTAGTTTTTCTTTCTTTCATTTGTTTTCCTCTCTTGCAAATGGATATAGACAGCCTCTCAGATTAAACATTTTCCAAATAGAAACTAAAGTTACTCAGCTGAAAATGGGCTGTTTATATGAAAGTAAAATTTGTGATAAGTGTAGGAATGCAAAAAGAATATTTGAGGGGTTAGTGAGTCATTCTTCTTGTCACCTGTAGTGATTCTAGAAATCCAAATCTTTGGCTTTCAACACTTCTGTGTTTAAACATCTTTTTTTTTAACTTTTTATTTAAATTCTAGTTGGTTAACATACTGTGTAATATTAATTTCAGTTGTATAATATAGTGATTTAATACTTTCATACAGCATCCAGTGCTCATCAGGACAAGCACACTCCTTAATCTCCAACGCCTATTTCACCCATCCCCCACCCACCTCCCCTCTGGTAGCCATCAGTTAAGAGTCTGTTTCATGGTTTCTCTCTCTCTTTGTCCCTTAGCTCATTTGTATCTTAAATTCCACATATGAGTGAAATTATATGGTATTTGTCTTTCTCTGACTGACTTAATTTGATTAGCATAATACTCTCTACCTCCATCCTTTAAAGATCTTTTATGAAAATTCACATAACTGAGAAAAATAACACATTAAGCCTTGCAATTCCCAAACTCTGTGCTAAGGTGCCCTGAACTGCCAAAGAGGACTTTCAAGATAATTTAAATTTTGAGGGAGACACAGCAACATCAGTCTGCCGTCTGTTGGATACCATGCAGCAAATAACTACCAAGTGGTTTGGACCCGCCTACATAGAAAATAAGACCCGTAAGATGAATCTTCTGACCTAGGGAATCTATGAAAAAATTACTGAGACATTTAGGGCGCCATGAACTGATAAATGCTTGAGAACTTTTGCTCCAAGTTCATTAACCACTTAGAAAGATAGAATATCAGATGCTTCCTAAAAGTTCAGGACCAGGAGTGATGACAGACAGCTGGTGCCTGCCAATTAGTGATTAGGAATGAAGAGCTAGTCCAACAAGGAAGGCTCAGGGTCTCTGCAAGAACCTCACACTCACTTTTGCTTAGAATCAACCTTAGTAAAGATCTGTTATGGATAATGGAAAGACAAGTGTGATGTCATTAAAATATGTTGCTTCTATGTTGTGTAGGTTCCCTTTGAGACACTATCCCAGTGGAATGTAGAACATACTACTTTAAATGAAGTGGGGAATTTCTTAATTCAAGTCAGTAATGATGAAGTTGGATCATCTATTTCTAAAGAACTGAGAAGGCTGAATAAAAGATGGAGAAAACTTATTACAAAAACTCAGTTTGTAAGTTTTTTTGTTTTATTTTTGGTTTTTGGTAACAGCTTCATCGAGATATAACTCCCATGCCATAAGTCCACTCATTTAAAGGGTGTAACTCAGCGAGGTTTAGTATATTCAGAGTTGTGCAGCCATCATGGTCATGAATTTTAGAACATTTTTGTCACCTAAAGAAACTCTGTACCCATTAGCAGTCACTCCCCACTTTCTCCCAGCCTCCCCAGTAGCCACTAATCTACTTTATGTCTCTGTAGATTTGCCTATTCTGGATATTTCATACAGATGGGATCATATAATACCTGGCCTTGTGTTTCTTTTTTTTAACTTAGCATAATGTTTTCAAGGTTTGTCTGTGTTGTAGCATGTATCAGTACTCCATTTCTTTTTATGGCAAATAATAGTCTATTGTGTGGATACCCAACATTTTATTTATTCATTGATCAGTTGATGCACATTGGCTTCTTCCCACCTTTTTGACTATTATGAATAATGTTGCTGTGAACATTTATGTACAAGTTTTTGTGTGGACATGTAATGTATAGCTTTCTAGTTGAAATTCATTTACTATTATAGAACAAAATTAAGCGTTTCTGCCTACCAATTTCAAGTTCCTTGAGAACATACGCTGAGCTTTATATAGCTTTATAGTTAGCGTACATAGTGCCTTATAAAAGCAGACCTTTAATAAACAATTTTTGAACTTAAATGATTAAATTAGTCTGTTTCTTATTCTTAATAATTTGAGACTGAGGTTTTTTTTTGGGAAATGCTTATACTTTATAACATTGTTATTAAGTGATAAATCCCAGAATATATCGAATATATTATGTCCAATTATTGTTGCTAATAATATATCTTCACATAAATAATATGGGCTTTAAATTTCATGACATTTTTTTATAGGAGATGAACCTGCCACTTATAAAAAAACAGGACCAACCCAATTTTGACAATTATGAAAATACTCAGCTATCTAAAGAAGAAAAACCAACTGTTGATTTTTCGACAGATATGTCAATAGAACTTCCTGAAAATCAGAATCAGAATATAAAGGTAAAATAGTCATATTTTATGTATTTCATTTGTATATAGAAATAACTTGGCTATTTAAAAAAAATTTTTTTAAGTAGGCTCCACGCCTAGTAGGAGCCCCACTCAGGGCTTGTCCTCATGACCCTGAGATCAAGACCTGTGCTGAAATCAAGAGTTGGATGCTTAACTGACTGAGCCACCCAGGTGCCCCAACTTGGCTATTTTTCTTTTGATAAAACCATATTGTTGAAACAATGGTAAATGTGATTATTGGGTAACATTTAAAGTATGGTCATTTTCCACTAGAATGTCAAGTGGATCCCTTCATGAAGGAGCTTTCAGTGTTCAAGTCTGTGTCTCACTCGCTGAGGACTTCCACAGACATGCAGAAGCAGCCGTGACTTCTGAGCTGTGGAAATGGAGTTGATATTTTCTTCAGATGACTTTTGATTGTGTTCAGAGATTGTCCAGCTTTGGTCTAGCCCCTGGCCTGTGTCTTGCTTCCTTTCTGTACAATGGGGGACAATATAATTTTTATTTCTTGTTTTGTTGGATAATTTGGAGAATGACTTTAGATTATAGATAAGACTATGGAAAAGGACCAAAAAAAATCATACACATGTAAGATATAATACCTGTGATTTGGGAAATATGCCTCCTTCTGAATAATAATGGATCCAACGTCACTTAAAGTAACTTTTCACTGGCTTTGGCCAGTGGCTGTGATGGAGTGCCAATGTTTCCCACCATAAGGAGACCTGATCAGAGAAAATCTTGAAAGATCTGAAATTGTGCAATATGCTTTTAGAATATAAGAATGCAGAATACTATATTCCTCTAATACATTTAAGATACGGTCTGATTAACAACAACTTTAAGAATGTATCTATCGTATGAACCATGAGAGATGATGGACTCTGAAAAACAAACTGAGGATTCTAGAGGGGAGAGGGGTGGGGGGATGGGTTAGCCCGGTAATGGGTATTAAAGAGGGCACGTTCTGCGTGGAGCACTGGGTGTTATGCACAAACAATGAATCATGGAACACTACATCAAAAACTAATGATGTAATGTATGGTGATTAACATAACAATAAAAAGTACAATAAAAAAAGAATGTATCTATCGTGTAAGGTGTAAAGCTGTAGCATAACAACCTATAGGATACTGAGAGATGATTAATGGGAAAAGGCTCAATTGTGTTGAAACTGGATTCTGAGTCTCTTCTTGGTGATGTTTCACAACTGCTATTGCTCAGAGTTGTATTTAGTTAAATTGTATATGAGTCTTAGAAAGGTCTATAGAGTCATTACCCTAATTTTCTAAACTTTAATCTTTTTATCTGTAAAGTGGAAATGATAGTAACTAAATGATAGGAATGATATTCTCATTAAGAAAATATATGTGGGGTAGGGGGATGGGTTAGCCTGGTGATGGGTATTAAAGAGGGCACATTCTGAGTGGAGCACTGGGTGTTATGCACAAACAATGAATCATGGAACACTACATCAAAAACTAATGATGTAATGTATGGTGATTAACATAACAATA